>NC_056741.1:362077838-362346347 GCF_019279795.1 Protopterus annectens
ACCTGTATCATTTACTGAAACATTCATTTCTATTGAACATGCACTTGAAACTGCATGTAATATAAAATTAAGATATAGAGCTGCTTTAACATGGCTGCATTTCTAGGCCTATGCAAACAGAACACTTTCTGTACGTATAACAAACTACATTTAAGTGAGACCTGATCTTACATTTCCCACAGAACAAGATGGTTTAGGGTTACCTGATTTGAAGGGATATTTTTGAGCTACACAGTTAAGGTTCACATATAGAATTCAAGCAGAAAATTGTA
Organism: Protopterus annectens; assembly: GCF_019279795.1. NCBI lineage: Eukaryota > Metazoa > Chordata > Ceratodontiformes > Protopteridae > Protopterus > Protopterus annectens. Next base: position 362,078,111 of record NC_056741.1, read on the forward strand.
AATCAAAGTTGAAAAGGATGATGATGAAACAGCGGGTAGTTGAGGAGTTAAAGATGATTTTTAGATGCAAGACCTTAAAGGAAATAATTATATACAGTATGATATGATAACTATAAAAATCAGTCAGAAAAACTTAGAAAAAGTTGGGAAGAGAAACTGGAAAGGCAATTTGCAAATAATTAATGGGAAGGAATCTGTTATCACACCCAAGTATGGAACACTGTCCAGAAGGTTTAGGGTTTTTCATGGAAGTATTTGCATAACTAATTATATAAACCAAACATTCTTCAGGAAAATTTTCCTCCACTAGATTGCAAATGCGGGAGGTGTGATGGGTACAACACATATTTGTGAAAATGTTTTTGTGAATGTAACCAGCTGGTTGATTTAAAAAAATCCCTACAGAGTAATCGGTTAGAAATCTTGGGTGACCAAATGGTTATAACTAAGGAGAAATCATTATTTTGACTTGGGATTGTGACACCTCTGCACTGGCCCATTAATCAAGGAGCCTCAATCCTCACCACTAGCCCCAATGAGGGACGTACACATTGGGAGGATGATAAGTACGCACACAGTAAATTGCAATTTCCCTTAAGAGCACACAGAGATCACAGTCAGTCTGTGGCTGGTTTCTGCCTCTTTCTCCAGATCCCCAAGAAGACTCCCCACTGGCACAGCTATAGGGTTAAGATCTCAGAGTGGTCAAGCCAAAACCTCCAGCACCCTCTCTGTCCAACCAGTGCTTCGTGTCCCTGCCGAAGTAGCTCACACACACACACACACACACACACACACACACACACACACACACACACACACACACAGACAAACGCACACGCACACACACAAACAAATGCACACACACACACACAAACACACACAGAAGAACACACACACAGACACATGCAGACACACACACACACACACACACACACACACACACACACTTTGAGATTTGATTTATTTACATACACAAAGACAACCCTGGGGAAGGCTGGCACAGGTATACTAGCTATGCTCATTTCTGTCCAGACTATAAGGTAGTAATCACTGCCAGCAACCACTACTTATCAGCTACTCTAACACGTTATAAAGGGTGCCCAAGCCTACTGTGTAATTTTACTATTATCCAAATGGTAAGTGTGACCAAGACTAAGGCTATTTAGGAGTGGCCTGTACAGTGTCACCAAATACATATGCAAGTACCGCAAGAGCTTAAATATGCCTCACAAATATCAGCCACAAAGATAAATAAATAATAAAAGAACAAGACACTACTCAAACATAGTAACTACAGAGTTCACAATCACAGGACATATTTTAAAACAACATTGCAGGACAGTCTCAAATAAATACAGAAAACATCTAAACTAAATTTTACTATATTCCTATCTATATCTAAAAGAAATTATTGTAACCTAAACTTACTGAGCAAGGCAAGTGTTGATGACAGGACACTTCCAGGTCCAAGACAGGATACAAAATGTCCTGTCTTTCTCTGAGAGAGTTCTTAAATTACTATCAAAAATTTCTGCTGGGTCAACTTGGATGACATCACTCTTCGTCACCTGCCTTCAGTTCCCAGGCTAACAGATATCAACAGAATTTTATCATCTCTGTGTGAGAAGTACATATTTCTCAGATGTTTGCTCAGAACTGGAAGTCATAAAAGAATTAAACACTCCTACATTTTAAACCTAGTAATTACTTTTCTTTTCAAACAGAAAAACCTCTAGCTCTAGACAATGTATCAGTTTCACTGAAACTGAGAGATAACATAATCGTAAAGCAATCTCAACTTCTTTTCTTGAAGTTTTGTAAGTTAGCTCTGTGTGCTCCAGATGCTACTATTAAAACATACATTTGCACAGGTATATAGTTTATATAAATTTCTGTTCTTTTCAAGTAGGGTACACGGTGGTTACATTCTTGAAGCTCAGTACATAACATACAGTTCTGTATAAATCATAGTAATATTCACAAATTACATAGAATTATTTACAAAATTCCAGATAGCTGGGCTGGCAGCTTCACAATTCCCCCTCCCCTGAAAACTCAAGCTAGTTTTTCAAGTGCCCCTTTAAAAACGTTGCTTGAGAGGATTGAGCCTATCTGGGAATACCTTACCCCATTTCCTGTCTTGACTGCCCATCTGCATTGGCATTGCTAACCCCACTGCAGTGCTGCACTGTCATATCATATGCTTGCAATCCTAGGCTCCACCTTAGTAACTTGGCATTTTGCTGGCTGGCTTGATGTAGCCATGTTAAGGGATTGTGGTCTGTAACTACAGAATTTCCTTCTATACAGAGAAGGATGAAGTTTCTGCAGTGCCCACACTATGGCTAGGCATTCATTTTCTACAGCTGCATAGCATTCCTCTCTGGGTTGGAGCCTACAACTGAGATAAATCACTGGGTGCTCTTCTCCCTCTGAGGAAACATGCCTAAGTACAGCCCCCACTCCTGGCTAACACAGGGGGTCCTCCCAAAGCTCCTTTAAACTTCTGGAATGCCAGCTCACATGATGGGGTCCACACTACCTTATTTGGCCTGCTTTTCCTTGTCAGATCTGTGAGGGGAGCAGCTATGGTACTATAATGGGGAACAGAATTTCTGTAGTACCCTGCTGTCCCTAAGAATGCCTTCACCTGCTTTTTGGTAACAGGGGCAGGCTATGCCTGAATGGCTTCCACTTTGGCGGGTTCTGGCCTGATCTTACCACTCCCCACTCTATGTCCCAAGTAGGAGACCTCTGCCATGCCCACCTGACATGTGCTGGCCTTAATAGTCAACCTTGCCCTCTGCAGTCTGCTCAGCATCTACTTGACATGCTGAAGGTGGTCTTGCCACCAATGGCTGTAGATGGCAATATCATCTAGGTTTTCATCCCAAAGGACATTTTTGTGAACTCATATAAGCCAAAAGGAGTCACAAAGGCTGACCTGTCTGTAACGCTGGAAGCAAAAGGCACCTGCCAGCACCCCTTGGTAAGATCAACAGTGGGAAGATACTTAGCCCCACCCAGCTGCTCTAGGGCTTCATCTGTCCTAGGCATGGGGTAAGGATCTGACTCTGTGTGACTATTTAATTTCCTGTAGTCCACACAGAACCTGGTGCTGCCATCCATCTTTGTTGCCAGCACCACTGGGGAGGCCCAGGGACTGCTGGAATCCTGGATTACCCCTAGTTCCAACATTTCCTGTATTTCCTCCCTCAGCGTCTGTCTCACTCTCTCAGACACCCTATAAGGGGCCTGCTTAATAGACCTTTGGGGTCCTGTATCCACATGGTGCAGCACTCCTGTAACACTGCTCAGATTTCTTGAACCTGGTTAGGGGATAGCTGCTGGGACATTACTACCCCTTCCACTGAGGTGCAAGTCTGAGCATCACTGAGATCAGTCACCAGATACCCCTCAGACTCCTCCTGCAATCCACTACAAATGCTCAGCACAAGGGCCTCCCTATCATGGTAAGGCTTCATCATGTCACCATGGTACAGTTTGTGTCCCTGTCTCCTGCTTAGCAGTTCTATCATGTTGTTAATATTATTGACCTAACTTACCACCTTGTAGGGTTCCTCCCAAGCTGCCGATTGTTGTGTCTGACAGGAATGAGAACCATTGACCATTACCTGGTGCACTACAGCACACTCTCCAACTCAAGCATTCCTGTCATATTAGACCATTTTCTGCTGTTTTAGGTTTAGGACATATGCCACAAGACTCCTTGTGGGTTTCACACATACCCTCCCAATCGTTTCAAATCAAATCTAGAGGTCCCCTCACCCTATGCCCATATAGCAACCCAAAGGATGAAAAACCTGTGGATTCCTGGGGCATCTCTCTGTAAGCAAACAACAGATGAGCAGATATTTGTCCCAGTCCATCATAAACTGGTCTGCAAATGCCCGTAGCATCGTCTTGAGTGTAGAGTTTAACTTCTCAACAAGACCATTAGTCTGGGGATGGTAGGGGGTGGTCTTTAGGTGCTTCACCCCACAGTGCTTCCACAGACAAGCCAGAAGGTCTGACAGTTTTTCCATCTCTTTCAACTTTCTGGTTTAAAAGCCTGCATTTCCGTTTGTTTCCCATCTTTCTGTGTGGTGCCAAAGTCTGCTCTTCAATTTTTCCCTTAGATCTTCTAGTTCTCACCTCTCCTGCAGTTTTATTAGCTTATTAGTCGAGCACTTTACCATACGTCTTGCAGCAATTATCATAGCACACAAAAGTGCTACCAGTACTAAACGTTCTACAAGGAAACAGCTCCACTACTTATTATTAATGTCCACCCCTCCAGGGATGTCTAAAGTTCAGTTTCCTATGCTTTCTCTTATTAACCTGGTGAACATGGGCATCCTGAGGCAATGTAGCAACTGCCTCATGTATACCGTCAACCCTCTCCTCTTACCTCCCAACACTCAAACTTGCGGGAGATGCACTTATACATCCAATTTGGAAGCCACACACTCTCCAGCCAAGACCGGAATAGCTAGTCAAGAGGAGAAGGTCAACATTTGCACCACACCACATGGAACACACAGCCCTCCAGAACACACACCAGCACTGCCATCACATAAAAACACAAACCACACATCCACCTTCGTGGAGGCTCTCAAAAATCTACCCAAACAGCAGAGACTTCCAAGGCAAAAACGGACTTGACCACCACAACACAACACTAATCACGAGACACATAACTCTCCTAAACAGTGTAGTAGAATGGAGACCAAGCCACAAAGTTTAAAAAGTTTAAAACCAAGATATTTATTCGTGTAGACCACATCCACCAACAGGAAACCAAGCATTAACGCTATTTCTCCAAATGCGTTTTCGTTTAAACCACAAAACTTCATCAGATGTCCTCTGTTGGAAAATTCATCATCTATTTATACACCTATTAATTAATCAATTAACATGTTTTCCCTCCAATTTCATGCCATTTTAAAATTCCTGCTTTCTAAAAAAATTTTTTATTACATCATTTCATACACCCATTTTAATAAAACCTTATATTGCTAAAGTAATCTTTAATAATTCTGTAAACTCCATTTATAAAAAATGAAGAAAATAATGACAAGATAATGAACAAGTTAAACCATTAAAAACATACACTATTCTGTTGTTTAAAACTAGACTAGTAAGCCATTTCTTATGCAAATATGCCCTCTAGTGGCCATTTGTCAATATTGCAGTGGATGATAATAAATATGTTAAAAATACTGATTCTTTATATAAAAATCCTGAATTACCATAAGAACATAAATAAATAAATACGTTACTATTATGAGTATAGCTTGGTGTGCCTTAACCTACAAATAGTTTAAAACTATATATTAAAATCTTATGTGAGAATAATATGCTTCCATTCTATAAAAATTTTTTTCAAAAAAGGTCCTTTCGAAAAAATCCATTACAATTTAGCTGCCCTTAACTTTAAAATAGGTAGTATGCGTGTGTATTCATTCAGACCTGGTGGATTATAGGCCTCTAGTGTGATTTGCCACCAGAGCTCCCTATATTCTATCTTTTCCTCCCAAAGCCCACCTCTTATATCTTTTTCTGTATGTTCAATTACTGTGAAAACAAATCTGGCTTCTGAACATTCCTTTGTATGTCTATATAGGGCATTAGTCTCCTTACAATTTTTAATATCATTAAGATGTTCATAAATTCTTCTTTTAAGTTTCCTTTCTGTTTTCCCTATATAGAATGAATGATAAATTTTACATACAGCCAAGTATATTAAACCCATGGAATCACAGTTATAATAATACTCTTCATTTGTTATTAGTCTGTTCCTACTCATAATGTTCACGCTATTACCATTTAACACATATGGGCATTGTGCACATTTGCCACATTTGTATGTACCTTTTTTCCTTTTGTCCTTTGAATCATATGTTTTTTTGTTTTCCAAAATATTTCTTAAACTTTGTGCATTTTTATACACAACTTTTGCCGGAATACTTTCAGCTTTCTCTATATCGGTTAAGCTAATAAACCTATTCCATTCTCTATTAAAAATATGTTTTATATTGTTATTAATACCATTGTATTCCAATGTGAGGGCTAAATAGTAATTTTCTTGCTTTTTATCATTAATCTTACTTGTGTTTAAAGTAATTTCTGTTTCATATCTCCTAACTGTAGGTATAAATCTAGTTAACCTGCCTTTTTGAATGAATTTTCCAACAGAGGACATCTGATGAAATTTTGTGGTTTAAACGAAAACGCATTTGGAGAAATAGCGTTAATGCTTGGTTTCCTGTTGGTGGATGTGGTCTACACTCACGTTATCGTTGTGGAATAAATATCTTGGTTTAAAACTTTTTAAACTTTGTGGCTTGGTCTCCATTCTACTACTTTGATTTTTGGTCTATTTTCACCTCGTTTTTGTGGTTCTCCTAAACAGTGTATCACTCAACCAAAGCCCCTAAGGCAAAACAGCATGCCTAACACACTAGACATAGGTGACTCGATAGTGAGGCACACTGATATCCCACTCACTAGATTGAATAAGGAGAAAGTAACAGTCAACTGCCTGTCAGGTGCCAGTATCTGGCACATAATGCATGGACTCAGGACCCCCAACAACAGGTATAAATATGACTTTGTCATTGTACATGCGGGTATGAATGACCCGAGACGTACCTCCCTGGACTACATGAAAAGAGATATAGAGGAGCTGTCAGATTATGTAGCCCAGATGGGTATGACCCTAGCCCTGAGCAGCATCCTACCATCACCCAAAATTACACCACAGTAGAAGCAGAAAATGATTGATTTCAACAATTGGCTAAATTTCTGGTGTCATTCTAAGGGGATCCAGTATCTGTCTGCCTGGGATGACATGACTGACAGACCTTGATGCTTTGCCAGAGATGGCCTACATCTGTCACCCCTGGGATTCTAGATACTGGCCAAGGTCTTGCCACCCCTATAGTGCCTTTTTTAAGCAGTGTTCCAAAGACCAAATTACCACCACAACAGCTACAAACAAATGCAATCGAAGGGTCATACTGCTCAAATCTAAAAGTCTAAATCTGAAAATGCCTCACTGGATGCCCTCCTTAAAATGGAGAACATCGACATTTGTACTGCAACAGAGACCTGGTTCAAGGCAGTAGAAAGCACCCCTGCACTACCAGGCTATAACTCATTCCACACCTTTCAGCCCCAGAACTTGGACCGAAGCTCCAAAGGCAATGGTGTTTCCATATTCATAAAGGATGCGCACACCTCCAGACTGGTAGCCCAATATAATGCATCAGAGATACTTCAGGTGCAGCTAACACTGGGTAAGACAGCAATTCAGGTTGTAGCCGACTATAGGTCCCCAACAATGTCCCAAGACTTACACTCCACGTTCTTAAGCACCCTGGAGAATATTAGAGTCCAACCTAACACTCTCATACTGGGTGACTTCAACTACCTCTCCATTAACTGGGAAAACTACTCATGTAGCAATACACTTGCCCAACATTTCCTGGAATTCATTAATTCCAATGCCCTGGACCAGCTCATTCTTACCCCCACTAGAGGTAGCAACATCCTTGACCTGGTAATTACTAACATGGGTGACCATTGCTCTACACCAATAGTCAACTCCTCCCTGGTTAGATCTGACCACAAACTAATCACCTTGGAAAGCCACATCCCTCCCACCTGCAAAGGTAACCACCATGAAAAACTTCTCCAAAGCTACCTTTGGGCTCCTAATACCCAACAGAACCAAGACACTCTCCTCCAAAAAAAAGGAAGCCAATCTGGTCGTCCTCTGTCATAAACAAACTCTACAACAGAAGGAGGAAACTGATGCGGGATAAGGTGAAGCCACAAGACTGGAAAAACTCCCTTATCAGCCACAACAAAAAGTTCAGATCCCTCATCAAATCTTCTAAAGCTTGCTATGAAAACAGAATTGCAGCAGATAGTAAAGACAACCACAAGGCCTTCTATAGTGATGTAAAGAATCTCCACAGCAATACCCACATTTTCTCTGAGCTACTGCACAATGGTACCTCCTATACTGAGCCAACAGATATTGCCAATATATTGGCTGACAGATTCAGTGCCAGCTTTACCCCTCTCTCCCCCCAAAGGACCAATCACAATACCAGTAGATTGCCAGCCATCCAGTATTACTGCTGAACAGGTTAAAACAGCACTGTCCAAGGCCAAGAATACAGCTTATGTGGGACCTGACAATATCCCTGGCTGTGTTCTGCATGAACTACAGAGTGAACTGGCAGCTCACCTGTGTGCCCTGTTCAATCACATCCTCATCTCACGCTTTGTCCCTACCAAATGGCCCACTGCTACAGTCATCCCTCTCCACAAAGGAGGAGCAACTACAGACCCTGGGAACTATCACCCCATTAGCCTGACGAGTCTGATATGCAAAGCTATTCAATGCATCATCATGGACTTAATAAACAAGGATATAGGGAATCTCCAAAATCTGGATCTCACACAGTTTGGTTTTGTGAAGGGTAGATCATGCCTGCTCAACTTAGTCAACTTCTTTGAGTCAGTCACCAGAGCTGTGGATGAAGGCAAGCTGGTTCATACAGCCTACCTTGATCTGACCAAGGCCTTTGATACTATTCCCCACTCAGGAATCACAAAAACTCACTAAGGTAGGCATCAACCCCTGTATCACTAGGTGGGTTGCAAACTGGCTCACAGATAGAATCCACAGTGTGAAAGTAGCTGACTCCAAGTCAGACTGTCGACCAGCCATGGGTTGATTCCCACAGGGTTCGGTCCTGGGTCCTCTCCTGTTTGGTACCTACTTCTCTGAAGTCCAGGCCAACACGAAGGGACTCTGGCTGACAAAGTTTGCAGATGATTGCAAGTTGGGAGCTATTATTAACTCACCAAGTGATGCTGATATCCTACAGAAAGCCTCACTGAGACCAATGACTGGTGTCAAAAAGATGACCTTAAGCTCAATGCCAAAAAATATGTTGTCATCCCATTTGGGAAAAAAACGGGTTCCCAAAATTACCACATCGATGGCAGTCCACTGAACACAGAAGGCGTTATAAGAGATCTGGGAACACAGATTGACACCAACTTCTCTTTTGACCACCACATTGCCACTGTGGTCAGAAAGTGCTTCTATGTGGCACATCTCATTACTAAGGGTTTTGCATCCAGGAAGAAAGAGGTCATTGGCTCCCTCTACTCTTCCCTCATTAAGCCAATCTTTGAGTAAAATGCCCCATTTGGTATGTACCTCACTAGACACCTGCAACAACTGGAGAGGCCACAAAAGTACCTCACAAAGAAGATCCTTGGCCTTAAACATTTGTCCTATATGGACAGACTCAAAAAACTCCAACTATTCACCATCTCATATCGCCTACCATTAGGCAATCTCTGCTTGACTTACAAAGCCATGCCTGACTCAGCTCTATTAGAAATGCTACATCTAAAGAAATCCCAATTCCTGCGCACCATACGCTCCAGAGATCTCAAACTCATTACCACAATCAGTAGAATGTGCTGAAGGGACAGGTTCATAACCCAGAGACTGCCCATGCTATGGAATAGACTTCCCATACATGTCAAACAGAGCACCTCATTGGCCCTCTTCAAGAGAAATCTTGAAGAGAGGATGGGAAATAGAAAATTCACCCCGGGGATCACTCCAGTGGCTCTACTCGACAGAGGCACTGGGAACTAAGGTCAGGTGGCATAATGCCAGGGTAATCCTATGGGCTAGGCTTGTAAGGGCTCCAGGGCCATTAGCCTAGTAGACACCTATGAACCAATGAAATTGGCACCTCTGTCAGTCAGTATTTCTTCTGGAAAACCTACCTTGCTGAAAATTTCTAACAAAGCATTTGCCACCTTTTCTGCCTCAATGCAAAACAGAGCCACCACCTCAGGGTATCTGGTAGCATAATCTACTACCACTAGGATATACTTTTTCCCTGTGGAACTTGGTGTATTCAGATGCCCACAATATCCATAGCTACCCTCTGAAATGGGCAAAGGCATCAAAGGAGCTTTCACATTGTCTCCTGCCTAGCCTACCTTTTGGCAATACGCACAGGTCTTGCAGTACCCTGTTACATCTCTGGAAATCTCAGGCCAATAGAAGTTCTGCATAATATGTGTCTTTGTACATTTTATGCCCATATGACCTGCAAAGGAAATATCATGGGCTATGGCTAGAAGTGCCAGATGGTAGGCTCTGGGCACTACCAACTACTGTATTCTCTCGCCCTGTAGCCCTCCTTCAGGGGTCTACTCTGTATACAGTAACCCTTTGTCCCACTATACAGATTTTCCCATCCCTTCAGAATCAGGTGCCTCACTAGCTACCTCCCTCAGGCCTTGTAATGTAGGGTCTGAAAGCTAAGCCTGTCTCAACTCTCTCTTAGTAACCCTTCCCAGCACTCCTTCTACAGGAAGTCTGGTATTCTCTGACAACGGTGTCTCACTGTCAGCCTAGGTACTACTACTACTACTCACCTCTGCCCTTGCAGTCATTCTGTCCAAGGAAGCATCAGTACCCACAAGCAGCTGTGGCTCCCCTTCAGTCTCACTGCTACAGGGTAGCACCCTCTCTGAAGTAACCACTTCACCAGTCCTGGCTGCAAGTGTGCAGTCTGTCTGGGTCTCCCCCAAGCTATCAGACCCACATGCTTGTCTCCAAGCCTGACTGCGTGTAACTGCTTGCACATGGTACAGCATTTTCAAAGTCATTCCCTATCAGCACATCTGTAGGCATATCCTCAAACACACTTACTTGCTGGCTTCCTTTTCCACCTTCACAGTCAAAGTGAACCCTAGCCAAAGGTATATGGAATGGCGTCCCTCCTAAAGCTCTGACTGGAGTAGACTGCCCTAGCAAGTAGTGCTCCACTGTAACCATTGCAGGCTTCACAATGGTTAGGTCAGAGGCTGTCTCTCTCTTAGCCATGGCCTCTTTCCTATTCACTAAAATAGGATATAACCTCTTGTGGTAGTTTTCTACCCTTGTAGTCTCGAAGCAACCTACTGTTGGCATTTCGTCATTCCCAATTACTGGCTATCCCACCTTTTGTTCCCCACCTTGCCTCTATGGACATCTATATACCACATGGCCCCATTGGTTGCATTTAAAATATTTAACCCTTGGTCCTGGATGTGTACCTGAACTAGTGGATCCCCTGCTACTGCCAGACTCTGTTGGGGCAGTCTGGGCTGCCCACCATGGTTTCCTTAGACCCATGAGCAGCACTGGGTGTCCCTTTCCTGTGCAGTGATGCACTGCTTGCTAGGTATAGGTCTCCCTTCTTCCCTAACTCATCTGCAGTATTGCATTGTCTATCAGCTAACCAGATTCTCATGTCCTCAGGCAAAGTGCTAAGGGCTTGTTCCCTCACCAACAGGTCTGCCAGCCCAACAAAATTGGTGACCTGACATCCACTCACCCACCTATGAAAATAAGTGCTGAGTTCAGCAATATATTCACACACACACACACACACACACACATTCATCTGCCTTACGTCTGTGCTCATGAAACTGTTTTCTATAAGCTTCAGGTGTTAACTTAAAGCATTCTAACAAACACATTTTGACTGTATTATAATTTAAACAGTCAGTAACAGACAGTTTAGAAATTGCAGTTACAGCTTTAGCATGGAGTAAGGGGGTCAGGAACTATACACAGAGCCCTTGGTCAACATTATACTGTTGACATAGCTTTATTCCCCTCTGTAAACTGTGAAAGAAATATACTCACCATTGTTGCTTCTGGGGTTTGGTTACTCCCTTCCCCATTACTTCCATGACTCTGGCGAAGAGTAAGCATTTCTGCAGACGTCAAAGTTTCTCATTTTCCTCAGCCTCCAGATGTCTCAGTCTCTCTTCTGCTTCTATTTCCAAATGTTTGGCCTCCAAATCAAGTCTCTAAGTCCAAGCGGATTTTTAAGTCCTCTGTTTAAAGGTTGAGCTGTCCATTTTCTGAGAGTTGGACATCTCCACGGTCCGTCTGATTATCCTCCTGGTTGTTATTCTGTGATGCAGCTGTAACTGAAGTGCAATCATGTCTGCTTTAGTCAGGTTGGCATGCACCAGTCCTTTAGCCTGGCACATCTCAGACAAATGGCTCTTTGTCACCTTACCATACTCCTCTGCTGAGATGCTTACCTGCTCTCCTTGGCTAACTAAGATAACAAAAAAAGTAAAACAATTGTGATATGAACTCTGAATGCTCACTGTGTGGCTGACAGAATACAAACACCTTCAGTGACCACTGTACACAAGCTACAGGAATTTAATATCCACACCACTACAAACCAATTAATATGTGATGCAGCTGTCTCACCACTATCAACCAATTAATATGTGATGCGGATATCCCACCACTGCCAACCAATTAATATGTGACGCCTCTCCACTAGCCCAGTAATTGAGGAGCCTCAATCCTCACCACTAGCACCAGTGAGGGACGTACGAAATGGGAGGATGACAATTACACATACAGTAAAGCCCAATTTCCCTTAAGAGCATACAGGGATCACAGTCAGTTTGGGGCTGGTTTCTGCCTCTTTCTGCAGATCTCCAATAAGACTCCCCACTGGCACAGCTATACGGTTAAGATCTCAGCCAAGTGGTCAAGCCAAAACCTCCAGCACCCTCTCAGTCCAACCAGTTCTTCGTGTCCCTGACCAAGTAGCTGACACACACACACACACACACACACACACACACACACACACACACACACACACACACACACTTTGAGATTTGATATTACAAACACACAGACACCCCAGGGAAAATCTGGCACAGGTTTACTAGCTATGCCCCCTTCTGCCCAGACTATAAGGTAGTTATCACCACCACCAACCACTACTTATCACCTACTCTAAGGCCCTTACAAAGGGTGCCCAATTCTACTGTGTACTGTTACTATTACCCAAATGGTAAGTGTGACCAAGACTAAGGTTATTTAGCAGTGGCCTGTACAGTGTCACCATATACATATGCAAGTACCCTAAGAGCTTAAATAGGTCTCAGAAATATCAGCCACAAAGATAGGTTTAAATATATTTAATATTTAATAATAATAATAATAATAATAATAATAAAAGAACAAGACAATACTCCAACACAGTAAGCGCAGAGTTCAGAATCACAGGAAATATTTATAACAATATTTCAGGACAGTCTCAAATAAATACAGAAAACATCTAAACTAATATTTACTATATTCCTATCTATATCTAAAATAAATTAATGTACCCTAGACTTACTTACTGAGCAAGGCAAGTGCTGATGAGAGGATGTTTCTAAGTCCAAGACAAGATACAAAATGCCCAGTCTTTCTCTGAGAGAGTTCTTAAATTACTACTGGGTCAACTTGTATGACATCACTCTTTGTCACCTGCCCTCAGTTCCCAGGCTAATAGATACCAACAGAATTTTATCATCTGTGTGTGAAAAGTACATATCACTCAGATGTTTGCCCAGAACTGCAAGTTATAAAACAATTAAACACTTTTACATGTTAAACCTACTAATTACTTTTCTTTTCAGACAATAGAAAAACCTCTAGCTCTAAACATTGTGTCTGTTTCACTGAAACTGAGAGATAATACAACCGTAAAATAATCCCAACTTATTTTCTTGAAGTTTTCTAAGTTAACTCTGTGTGTTCCAGCTTCTACTATTAAAACATACATTTGCACAGGCATATAGTTTATAAGCATTTCTGTTCTTTTCCAGTAGGGTACACTGTGGTTACATTCATGAAGCTCAGTACATAACATTCAGTTCTGCATAAATTATAGCAATATTCACAAATGACAACAAATTATTTACAAAGTTCCAGCTAGCTGGGCTGGCAGCATCACAGGGATATATGATCTTTACTGTCTGCCAAAAAAAAAAGCAATTAGAAAATGTTAAACAAACTGTAAACCAACAGTAAATGAAGTAACTATAAAAGAGATAAAATAACTGGAAGTGGGATCTTTAGAAAAGGGAAGGAGTAAATTCAATAGAAATAAATGGAATTTGTGGGGAAAATACATGCAAATAATTTAGCAGAAGGAAGAGTGAGGTTTAAGGCAAAATAGGGATTAAGTAAATTACACTGGGGTGCATACAATTGTTAAAAAGAAAATGTATATGTATAGTATGGGAGAGAAGCAACTGAAATTGCCAAATCTTCCATTGTGGTTTTGTACAATACTATCTTTTTTTTATTTTTCATCATGCATACAACATTTATCAGGCACCAATGATGAAAAGAGTACAAAAGTATAAAGATGTAACAACAGTAGTGAAGTCTGACTAAATGTGAAATAGTACAACAGCATCATATTCTTGCTGAAATATTTATACTAATGCACGTTAAATGCAGAAGCAATTTTATGACAAAAGAACTCTAAGTAGCCTGCCACATCTTCCATTTCTGTTTTGTCACTGTCTAGTAATCATAATAGCTTGTCAAAAGGCTTGAAACAATACAGGCAGAAGACAAGCACATTAATCCCAGCAATCAGGGACTGTTGAAACACAGTTATGAAAGTCAAGATGCTGTACTCAGCTGTTTTTAAAACATTTTTTTCCTGGAAGGTAAATTATATTTTTAATGCAGAACAGGCTAAGTAGGAATTAAAAAAACATTATTCAAAAAAAATGTGTGTGACAGCAAGGGAGGGATTCTTCCTCTCATTATTATAACAAAGCCCACAGATACTTTACCATGAAGCCTTTTCCATTGTTCCAAAGAAAAAAATGTCCCTTTCACCAGGCTGAGAAAGTCACATTCAGTTGCATATCAGGGGCCAGGATCCAACACATTGTGCATGCATCAGGTCATTGGACCACAAGTACCAGTATGACTCATTCATTGTCCATGCAGGTGTACATGAACTGAGATGCAACTCCCTAGACTATATGAAGAGGGATATCATGAAAGCTCTCAGAACATGTGTCCCAGGCTAGTATAAGCCCAGCACTGAGAAGCATTTTACATTCTCAAAAGATGATGCCACAATATGAACAATATGAACAAAAGATGACTGACTTTAATAATTGGCTTAATTTCTGGTGTCCTTCTAAGGGAGTGCAATATTTCTCAGCAAAGAAGGAAACGGTCAACAGACCATGTTGCTTGCCAGGGATGGTCTGCACCTCTCCCCTCTAGGCTTTTGAATATTAGCTAAAACATTGTCTTACCCAAAGTGCCTTTTTTAAGCAAAGCCAAACCGAAAGAACTTCCGACACAGCAAATCAAAATCAAGAAAATCTAAAGGTGTTACTTCTCAGTGCTAGGATTCTAAACAACAAACTCCACTCCATAAAAGCTCTCTTCACCCTAGAGAATGCTGACGTCTGTGCGGTCACTGAAACATGGTTTAAAGCCATGGAGAGCACACCAACAGTGCAAGGTTATAATGCCTTCCACATATTTAGACCAGCTACTACACAGACAGGGACTAAAGGTGGTGGTGTCTCGATTTACATCAAAAATAAATATTACCTCAATGATGGTCAAACAGGACAATGCACTTGTAAATAACACAACTATGGGACAACACCAAGAATATGCCAATTGTGACAATTTGAATACATTAATGGTGCATGTTAATGGTATAAGATATCATATATGTAATGTGTAAACACTTCAAGTTTTACAACACAGCACTCATCTGCCTTGAAATTCTTTCAATAAAGTACTTTTTCTTAAGCAAAAAAGGTTTAGTTTATCTTTGATTGAACATTTTCCACATTATATTAATTTTATTTTACTTTAATACTGCTTTAATTTTATAATATTGGGAAGTCCTACCAACAATAGCGACTTTGGAATGCAAACGTACTGTATCTTCTCCAGAAGCCAGGATACCGATTTTTTTCAGTTACTTCACTTTGCTCTAATTCTTAGGTTATGGAAACACAGAGAGAAATGGACAGCTTGGATTAAGGCAATCTAAGATACTACTTTAGGTATAAATGAAGGATTAGTTCTTAAGGAAAACAAATCTTTGTGGAAAATGAGATATGGTTGACCTACCATGAAAGCTTGTAACTCTCACCCTTCTCGCGGAGGTCAGTTTTCAATGTTAAGAACCTCAAGTCAGCCTGACAAGCTGGTTCAAATAGAGGAAGATCCAGAGGAGGAGACACATGTTTCCTATGAGGCTTTTTTCAACACTCCTTTCAAAAATGTTTTCCAGTGGAGTTTGCATTGGAAGGGGAGGATCCATTGGCAGACATGTTGAAATGGTCAATAAATGAACCATTTTTGACAATGAAGACAGGCCACAGGCAAGTGACTCACACAAATACCAGAAGAACACTAGCCCTGAATGGGTGCTGGTTCTTTTCATATTACCAACTAGAAAAATGTTTAAAATGTTTTCATTTACTATATATGACTTAATAGTAGCAAGCTTTCAAGCCTTCATTACAATCTGATGCACATCCTGCAGGTGCCTAAAATTTATTAAAATTCTATCATCCAGGCAATCAGTTGCAGTTGTTTGGGGTTGGGATGTATCAAATACCCTTGGTCTTGTGCAAGTAAAATCCAGTCTGTGAGGAAGCTTGTAGTACTTGACCCTGGCAATTTCCAACAGAAGGGAAGAGCCACTGTTGCCTGGGCCAGAATGGAGTCACCACAATGACCTTTAGGGAGTTATTCAGAAAATGCAAAATGACCCTGGATATTAGTGGAAAGGGTGGAAAGGGTGGAAAAACATCTAGGAACAATGTTGCCCAGGAAACAAATACACCAGTCATCCAGTCACATGGACTCCCAGAGTAGAACTTTTGCCAGATGACCGGTGTTCCCAAAGCTGGATCAATTCTTGAAAGATCCCCTGATTCAGTTTCCATTCATGAAGGTCTGTCCTGGTCCAGCTCAGCTAGTCAGCCACACAGTCTATTTATTTTATTATTCATTTTATTTTATTTTACATTTGTTGACTGGGTTAGTCCAACTGGATACATGCCCAGTTTCAGTAGAGGCCTGGGGAGATAAGCTCCATTAAGCTAATACATTGCAAAAGAAATAACAATGATAATAATGATTTACATAAAGGTGCACTACAACAAAAGACTAACAAAAAAAACAATTTACATGAGTATCTGATACAAGATGCGTTGGCATTATTAAAAGAGAGAAAGAGATAAAAAGTAATTAAAGAGGTAATAAATTTTTTTTTCACACAGTAGAGAGCTTAATACTAGTCACAGAGAAGGCTAGCAAGTAATATCATACTCTGAGAGATAACGAAGAACACTCTAGTTAACATGATTTTAGGTAGCTTTCAAATTACAGTCCAAGTGAAAAAAAGTAGCAAATATATACATGGTATACACATGTAGAGCAGTTATTTTGTGGGTTTATACTCAGGGATAGTTTCCCAGGAAGACTAGGATGCCTAAACAGCATTCAATAAGCTTACTGGTCCCACTATCTGAGGTCATGAAAGAGGTATGCAAAGAGGGCAGAAAAAGATGAGATAAGGACATGGAAGGAAGGAGGTCATTAGTCAGGGTTAGGACATGGACATAGCCATTGTGTTTTAAGGAATGTTTTTAGTTGTTTCTTGAAAAGTAGTGTTGAAGAAAGAGATGATAGTTCACTGGGAAGCCTGTTCCAAGTTTTTCCCACAGAGTTAGAAAAAAGGCAGTCACCTGATTTATTGTTGGATTTATGGATGGCTTAGGAGGAGACAGCGTTGAAGGAACCAGGGGTGTAGCCAGGATTTTCAGATTTGTACTCACAGCTCCTAGACTGCTGCCCCCACCAAGCCTTACCCACAAGCCACACCCACATCTACACATTCCTGTCCGTACACTTCCTTAAACTGCTGCCCAGGCCACGCCCCTTTCACGATGCTGCTCCCTGAATGATCATTTGTGAGCCATATGCCAGGATGGTAATTACTTGCATGATGAAGCAGCTTGAATATTTCATATCTTCATGGGTCAAAAAACAAAATACCTTCTCATTTAAAATTTTGCTGACTTCATTCCAATGAAATTGCACCCCACACACACACCCAAACACACATGTATACCAGTTAAATAGAAATACGAAGGCACATGCATGATTCTAAGGACTAAACATAGTGGTTTATTTCCCACTGACTAGTTTAACTTTGCGTAAATTATGATAGAACATTAGATTTGAGGAGTTCATAAGAAAAACCACAAATCTGATCTAACACAGAGGGTTATGAAAAATAAAATAAAAAAAATGCTTCTAATGACAAAAGGGATGGGAGTGGGGTGGGACCATGTGCTATTTTTTACTGAAAACAGTTCCACAAATCAAGACAGCTTATTAACAGCAACTCCATTTATAATCACATTATTATTATGTCTATGAGACTGACATGGATAGCAAGAAATTTGCTCTCAAGGTGAATCTTGGCATAGCTAATGGTAAACCAGATGGCCTGCAGTCCCGAATTTCAGCTCCACATGCAGGTGGAGCTGTACTGCTGGTATCAAGACTTATAATAGGCTTCATGTCTGCATTAACTGACTCTGCCCTACAGATGGAGCTCCTGTGCAGCATCAGTATGTCAGACCGAGTATTGCAGGAAAGCTGTGTGCCTGCAACACCAGATTTGACATACAGATGGAGCTGTTGCATCAGAAAAATTCAGTTATACATGACGACTCCAAGCCCCTCCCATCTTCAGCAAAGCTAAACATCTCTCTTAATTGAATTTGGGAACCGTAAAATGTTGGCTACGCATCAGTTTAGTGAAGAACAGTGTCAAGCAAAAAAATGCAATGTTTCAATAGACTTGAGTTGAGAGGACTTAAATGGCTGGGTATCTGACTATATCTACCACTGTACCACATTCAAAAGCTTATGCTGAGGTTCATAATATTGAACTTTATGTTTTCATTTTCTTCGATCACTGGTTGTTCATTAGTGCATATTTCAAAAATTGTTAATATATTAAGGAAGAACTAGACTTTGGCAGCTCGTGATGTTCACCTTTTTTATGAAGCTCTCAGTCTAAATGTGTACAGTGCAGACTTGCTTTCTTGATTACCTGATATAGGGCTGTACCACTGTTACAAAGATCGGATTCAGGACTCAGGAGTCTGTCGGACCAGTTATTAATATAATCAAAAGGTCAGCAAGGCTTGTTGTTACTTAGATAGCACAAACTGTAACATTAGGAGCCTGCAACAGTACAACAACCTGGCTGTGTGATGAGAGTCTCTCTATTCACGGGTGGTTGTACAGCCCCTCTGGACAGTGCTACCCCTTACTCAATGCAATTGCTTTAATTTGGGCACATTTAAACTACAAGTGTGCACTGTGCACGCTCCGACGTTAGCGACAAAACTATTTCATGATGATGGTCTAATGCAAAATAAATAAATAGATAAAACGTATTAAATTTTACTTGAGAAGCGCTTTCTTGCCACAGTGGGCAGGGCTTTGTTTTGAACAGAACTTCTTCTCTACCCTATCAAGTTCATTATTAAAAGCATGCCAAACGTTTGCTCTGGTCACTTTTATTTACCTGTATGTATGTACTACATAATGAAATCATCTAGCCTTGTAAAAAAGCCTTCCGCGTTTGTGGACACGAATTAATACCAAAAACTGTTATGATTCTGGGCTGGCCCAGGACTGTGATATAGTTACCTACAGATTTACTTCAGCCCTACTGAATACATTCCAACTCTTTGGTATGTGCCCAATTGCATCACTAAACTAAAATCATATAAACATGTATGATTCGATGCATGGGGTCTCAAACTTTTTTGTTTAAAATGAGAATGTAAATATGATTTTTAAAACCCGACCATAAGGTCTATGAAGCTCTCGATCACACGTTTAGGGGTTTGCACATCTTGGTCCTTGAACGCGAAAGTGATAGTCTCAAGTCCACCTATTTTCACAGCATTTAGATTTTTCTTTTCATACATTTGCGATGTCAATGCGATTAAATAGAAGGTGCCCTCCTTCTAAAATAGCAGAATAGAGACAGCAGTGCCAGCATTGATGGATGCTGTACGTACCAGGGGTGCAGCCTATACACTCCCCCATTTCGCTGTACACGTGGCTGGCTAGTATGCAACGACCTCATGTACTGCGAGTGCGATGGGACCAGTTAGACTGTGGACAAACAGCCAAGACTTCAGGAGCGAGATGCTAAAAGTTTTATCCTGCAATTTCCATCCATTAACAGGTGAGTTCGCAGCCAGGAAAGCTGTAAGAGAAATGGAAGTTATGATGCTCGTTGGTGGGCACCAAAAAGATTGCATGTAAAGAGCCTGAGGTACAGCTTCAACACTTAAATGCATAGTATAGCACTACGGAGTAAAGGAGGTATACCATTCCAAATACAAAAAACAACTTGAATGAAAGTCAGACAATGGACATAAGTAAAATCAATTGGGCACGAACTTCGAGAAGTGTATGCTGCGGTACTATATTAGGCCTTACACCCTTCCCGCCCTCCTGATGCCTTGCGCGCTATGAAATAAAGCCAATGGCTCCATCGGCACGGGCAGTGTAGTGGTACTCATGGTAGGAAAATGAGTTTAATTGACAGCAAGTTTTTTTTTATTAAAGAACAATAATATTCTGTGGAAAATGGATTAGCTAGCTACTTGCTATTGTAGCATCATAATGCATCTACCGATCGGTACTTTTGAGTTAAATGATTAAGTATGTGAGCGAGCAGAGTAGTTGTTTTGTTTTCCGATGAATGATCATCATGAAAACTGAAAAGAATTACCTACTCAATGTAGGTAATTCTTTTCAGTTTTCATGATGATCATTCATCGGAAAACAAAACAACTACTCTGCTGCTCACATACTTAATCATTTATACTGAAATTAACTGAATTCAAGCTGACAGTGCAGCTGCAATAGCATCATGCAGCTGCAGCATGCCATGTGGCTTTGTGGCGAATAAAAAAAAAAAAAAAAGAAAATGCTCTGTCCGGAGCCTGCAAAGTGAGTTAAAGACTAAAGTGACAGCAAGTTTAAAAAAAAAAAAAAATCTCTGGAAATGGACTAGCTAGCTACTAGCTTGTGTGAGTCTCTTTCTATTCGCGGGTGGTAGTAGTACTATAGGCTTTTCACCCTTCCCGCCCTCCTGATGCCTTGAGCGCCATGATCTAAAGCTAATGGCTTGGTCGACAGTGTAGTGGTAGTCGTCGTAACTCGTGAACTTACTAATCCAAAGAAATTCATGCATGCATGGTACTTATTTTGAGTAGCCTACTCGGTAATTCATTTTAGTTTTCATGATGATCATTTATCGGGATTCGGAAAAAAAATAACTACTTCTCTACTCACGTACTTTACTTAATAATTTATACTAACTGAAATTAACTGAACAAGCTGACAGTGCAGCGGCAAATAGCATCATGCCAGGCATGTGGCTTTAAGTTTGTGGCGACTAAAAAAAAAAAAGAAAATTCTCTGTCCGGAGGAAAGTGAGTTAACTAAAGCGACAGCAAGTTTAAAAAAACAAACAAAATCTGTGGAAATGGACTAGCTAGCTAGCTACTACCACCAGTACCTACCATGCAAGACAAATTCATTCATCAATTGATTATTATATTTAGTACAGCAGCAATTTGCGATAAAAAGTTAAACTTACATAAGTTATCAGCCAGGCCAGGTACAGAATAAATCAACAGCAGCAAGCAGTAAAATAAACTATACAGGTTAAGTGGTGGAAATGGGCTTTGAAGTTGACGGACTCGTCTTATATTATTTGCTGTCTCTCTCTGTCACAAGTTCAACTAAAGCGGGAGTCTCTGGACCAATCAGCACAGCCATTGGTTTGTAGCAAACAGGCTGCTGGGTCCTACAGCCAGCCAGATTCTACCCCCCACTCCAGATAAACTGTACTGAAATGCGTACAGTCAGTATGCCTCCCGACGTCCCTGGAAGGAACCAGTTTTCAACTAAGTTAAATGCTTTTTGGGTGATGGACTGGAGTTCAGCAGAAGAGGCAGTGCTACAGATCAATGTGGAATCATCTGCATATTGTATGCAGGTGGCTTGAGGAAGGTTAGCATTTAGACAGTTAATGAAGACAGAGAAAAGGAGAGGTCCCAAAATGGAGCCTTGAGGGACACCAATGGTAATAGGGAGATAAGTGGATAAGTTATTGTTCCAGAGGACTGCTTGTTGTCTATTTTCTAAGAAGGACTTGAACCATTACACTGCCTGTGTGTTTAAGGAAAATGATTTAAGTATATTTATAAGTAACTGATGGCTAACCGTATCAAAGGCTTTAGACAGTTTTGATCTGACAATATGTAAAGATATCTGCAGGGGATATTCTGCTAGGCTACCATGGTTAATCTGTTCACCCTTACTAGTTTATGTACTACATCACTGGGGTGTTGTATGTAAACATCTATAGAAGTCTGAGGCACCACAGATGGTTGAGAGAGTTGAGAGTATTTATACAAGCTAACAGCTCTCTCATATTTATGTGCTTTGGTTTGTCTTTTTGGTTCCAAAGACCCTGCACTTTTATTCCATAGACTCTTCTCACCAAGCAAAATCTGAGGAGTAGGAGTAGGAAGACAGAATGGAACACACTGATTCTGAGAAATTTGGAAAATACACATTTTAGGAATAACTTGATTTTCCTAATGTAGAGTCTAGGCACATGAATCATGAGAATAACAGATGATATGAAACCCAGTACACTGATAAATTCCTGGATAGAGAAAACAAAAAGTCTGAGGGAAAAAATTCAGGAATAGGTCTTGTTACAGCTATACTTTTTCTTATGGTTGAAAAGCTTTTTGAAATGAGATATCGAGGAAACACCTCAGAAAAACAATCCCCTGAGAAGCAGTCAAACAAGACTTTTGCACGTTTTCCTGGAATCCCATTCTGTGCAGGAGATCTCTCACCCAAGTGAGACATTCCTGACACTTTGTAAAAGACTCCAAGATAAGTAAGCTGTATAAATAATAAAAATGCGAATACCTTGCAGTTAGTTTGCAGTAGACTATCACTTGTCCTAGTCACTCTGCAAATACCCTTTCAAGCACTGGATAGATTAAACAGTATTGAAGAGAACTGACAGTTTAATTCAGATACAAAAAACATTCAGAACAGTCTTAAACATGGAACTATAAGAATATGAAGACAAGCATCCTTTAAATCTAAGGTGACCAGAGAACTCAGATGGGGAATAAGAGGTAACAAATTGTGAGGGGATAACATATTGCACTTGGACACTCACAAACTGGTTTAGGAAGGAAACATCCACAACAGATCTCCATGAATCTTCTTTCTTTGACACCAGAAACATTCAAGAATAAATGCTGCTTCTATCATTTCCTGAGCCAGGACATGCTGAATAACAGAAGGGAAAAGAGCAGTTTGATCTGCAGATGAGGGGGAATCCCTTGAAAAGGAGGGATATAGACTGTAACATTGATGACTTACTTTCAGAACCTATCTGTCAGAAAGTGTCTCTTGCCAAAGAAGGAAATGGAGGTTCAGACTTTCTGGAAACATCAAGTGTGCCAGGTTGGGAAGAGGGTACGTCTTGTAGATAGTCACTTAGACTTACTATTCTCCTTTGTCCTGGGGCATCACTCCAATCTTTTTGGAATCTCCCTGCTATTGATTTTAAATGTTTGCTTACCAGCAGCTTGCTGTGTGCATTTATTTTCTTTTTCAAAAGAGGTTGTAAAGTTAGCATTAATCCCCTTGACAAACTTGGAGAAGGAAGGCAGAGAAATGTGTAGAAATTCTTTGAATCAGCTTACTTCTCTCATCACACATTTTTAAGGATCTCTGTAGCAGATGGTCAAAACACTATGTTAAGGAGAATTTAAAATTTCAACTTCAAAATCCTCAGGAAAGTTTTGAACATGCAACCAAGCAAACTACCTCATAATAGATCCAGTGACAGTATCGGAATCCCACATTTCAAACCGTTAGCAGCCACTTGAGGCACAGGACCAAACAGATTACACAAATTTATATTCTCCACAGAAGAGGAAGCAGATGCAATAATATTCCTAATGTTCTCAAAAGAGGCAAGCATAAACTTTAACATAACAGGCTTGACAACTGAGAATTCTAAAAATATATGTTGCAGAATAACAAATTTTTCCCATCTTGGCCAGAAGGGGAGGAACTGGAAATAATCACATGTTTAGCAGCAGCTAGGTTCAATGGAGAAATATGTTAAGTTTTTTTTTTTAAACAAGAAACGTTTTTATTAAATTATCACATATGACATAGACAATCACACACTTACATAATTGTAGCTGCATAAAATTATACATCATTTATAATATATCCAGTCATTGTCAGTCAACTATTACATAGCTCACTCAAATTCTGCCTTCTTTTAAACCTCGTTCCTCCTCTGCATGTATTGTTCACACTTCCCATTTTTCCAATGTAATTTGCTCCTTCCTTTTTCTAAAGATCCCAATTCCAGTTGTTTTATCTTGGTTACTATATTCACTAATTCTAGTAAAGGTTGGTTGAGACTTTAATTTCCATTTTCTAGTAATTGCTTTTTGGCAGCCACCATAATTAGACTCAGCAAGGTCTTACTATGTCTTGGCAATTCCAACTCTGTATCATAGCTCAAATAAATAAATTTCCTTACTTACACTAATTTGCTCACCCAAGTATTTCTGACAGAGCAGTGTGGAATCTTTAAAGTGTGTCAACTCATTCCACGCCCAGAAAATATGTTCCCAATTACCTCTTTTTTCCCCGTCACACCTCCAACATTTGCTGCCTACCCGAGGAAAAATACTCTGGAGTCTACATGGGGTATAAAAATATCTATGTAAATATTTCCAAGCAAAAATCCTATATCTTCCAGATCTTGCTGCATATTTGACAGACATACATATATACTCCATTGTTTCTTTGTGAATTGTTTATCCAATTTCTCTTCTCAATCCTTTCTAACCTCCTCTGATTAATTGTTATACTTATCATGCAATATTTTACATGCTCTACCAATTATTCCTTTTCTAACAGCAGCTTCTGCTCTAGATTCTACTAAAAATTCTACCAGTGCTGGTCTTTCATTTAGAACTTCCCTATTTCTTTCTTTTTGCCTATATTCTGGTATCAGTTCTTGATATGGAAGGCAATCTCTGACATGCAGTCCAAAAAAATTATTGGCGCCTTCCCATTCTATTACCTTTCCATTTCTAATTATTTGATCCCAATACCCTGGTTCCCTTGTCAGTTTTCTCCAATAAATTTCAGCCCCCTCTTGCCTATCGTTGGTATCCCTAATTGCAGTCATTCCTATTGGCAGAATCTCCTTTCTCCATTCCTGTGTTGGTTTAGTTCTTAGAATACTTTCTGCTACTTTATCAATATAATATTCTGTAAAATTCTTGTTAATCTCCTTAAAGATCCAAATCCAAAATCCCATTCTCCCCTTGTTTCTTGAGCTCCCCCCTTTTAATCATCATCCCTTTCAATTTTGAATTATATGTTTCTGCTTGTGTTATGTATAGGAGCCTTAACAGTGTAGCTCTGAAATACCCCTTCAAATTGGGTAATCCCAATCTGCCTTGTTCTGTTGAAAGTATCAACCTATCCAACTTGACTCTTGCAGTCTTCCCCTCCCAAATAATATCCTTCAGCTCTTAATTGCTATCCACAACTCCTCCTTTGGTTGATAAAAGTATGCCTGACCTACATATAAGACTAAAAGGACTAAACATTTTAACTGCTTGCATCTTACTATCTATATCCCTATAACAGTGCTTTCAATTTCTCAGTTCTTGTATTATCTTTTATTTAGTCTCTTCCTGCATATCCGTAGCTGCCACACTAGAATCATTTTGAATACATACTCCTAAGTATTTCATTTTATCATGTCACCATAAATGTGGATATTGCTGAACCAGTTCATGTGTGGGTACATAATTTACAGCTATTACCTTTGATTTAGCTTCATTAATTTTGTATCCTGAAAAGATCTGAAACAGTCTCAAAATGTTCCACAACACTGAAATGTCATTTTCTGGTTTTATCAGGTATAAAATATTATTATCTGCAAACACAGCCATATTTTCATGACTACCATACCAATTACCTACTTGAATTTCTGAGTCCCTTATTTTTTTGCCAGTGGTTCTAAATATAATGCAAATAACAAAGGGGAAAGATGACATCCCTGTCTGGTTCATCTATTCAAGCCAAAATTATCACAGAGGAACACACCCACTTTAATTTTCATCTCCAATCCCTCATACCCTCCTAATCAACCTTATTTTATCAGGGAATGCAAGTGCTGGCATTGTCCGTCTCATAAAGTCCCAGCTTACTCTGTCAAATGATTTCTCTGCATCAAGACCTACCAACAGTGGTATTTTCTTAAATTCTGCTTCCCTTTGGATAATTAGTGTTCCGATAATGTTGTCAAATGTTTGCCTCCCCTCCACAAAACCACACTTGTCCATATCTATCAATTTTGACATCACTTTTGCCATTCATTTAGACATTACATACATAAACACTTTATAATCATGGTTTAGTTTTGAAATGAACCTGTATGAAGCTGGACCTGATGGGTCTTTACCCTCTTCAGGTATTACAGTTACCACTGCTTTTTTCGTGGATGTTGGTACTTCTCCTCTTAAAATACTGTCAAGCAAAACTTTCCAGATCTTTATTAGTTTTTCCCTCCTAGCTTCCAAACTCTCACAGGAATACCATTTATTCCTGGAGACTTTCCTGTGAATTGGTTATACATCATTTTTATCTTATCTCCTCCTCTCCTAACTGATAGTAATTGAGCCTCATCTACCTCTAACCTTGGCATATTTAATTCTTCCATGCACATTTCCATTTGTATCTTTATTTGATTTCCACATTTCTCTGCTTTATAAAGACTTTCATAGAATTTCTCTAATTTCTGTTGCCTGAGGTGTTGTGTTAAAATGTTTTTGTGCTCTTGAGTTATCAAAATCAGTTGCTTAACAACAATCTTTTTAAACTCATGCATATTACTGAGGTAATTCCCTATGTTCTGTTCAGCATTCTGCAGTTGCTCCTCTTCATGTTCTCTGAGATCCCCCTAGTCTGCGATGTTTTAACATTTGGCAGTCCCTCTAAATAATTCTTGTTATTTCTTAACCATATCTCCCTTTCTTTTTATTTCCACAATATTTTTAAATTTTATCCCACTCCCTCACTATATTTTCAGAAGAAATTTCTATCCTCTCTAACAGCTCGTGAATAATTTCCACTAATCATTCATTAAATTCCTCTTATCAACAGATAGGTGAGAAAGTGCCATGTCTCACTTTTATTTCATTACCCTGTGGTTTTAATTTAATTATTGCTGTATGATCTGAAATAGTTATTGGGTGCATATCAAGGCTTTCATAGCATCATAGGAAATTACTTGGCTAATGGTTCCATGGCCTTTACAAGCCTAGCCAAGTTCTACCCTTATTTCCACAATCAGCACCTATTTTCCCTGTCCAAGAGGGACAGAGGTAAAACCCCTAGGGTGAATTTATGGTTACCCATCCAATCATCCAGACTGCATTTGAAGAGGGCCAATGGGGTGCTCTGTTTGACATGAAGTGGGAGTCTGTTCTCCCACTTTCAATTATATGCATGTTTCTGTGAAATGTAAATTCTGTCTAGCCTAGCCCAGTTTTTGTATCTTGGGGAATAATATGTAAATTTACTCCAAACTCTTAATACTGAATTCACATCTTCCATGCCAAATACTTTCATACATTTTTTTTCAAAAATCTAAACTCCCTTGTTATATTTTCCCTTCTGTGCCCCCCAGACACATCATCACTGATGCAGATCAAATTCCAGTCCACATCTAAAAGTAATATTCCTTGCTGAAAGCTGACTATTTCTCCCAGAATTTTCTTCAGATCCATTATAGCAGTTTTAAATGGAATATAAATACTTGTCAATGTAATCCTCCTCCCTTGCCAATAGCCCCTTAGTACTACAATCAACTATCTTTTGTATATTCTACTATCAGTACTGGAGCTCCTCTTGCAATTAACATCAGTACTCCTTTTTTCCTTTGTCACAGGTATTCCATTGAATAACCAACCTGAAAACCTTAATCAAATTCACATGTTCAGTTTTTCCAAATGTATCTCCTGCAGCATAACTATTTGCACTTTACATTTTTAATAATAGTTCACTATTCTTTCTTTTTTCTATTCATCTGTGAGACCACTGACATTTAAAGACATTACAGAAAGCATCATGTGTTAAAAAGTTATTTCCACCTTTTATGTATAACAGCTTTTTTACTAAGTGTCTAGTTCCAGATTTTGTGTTACACGCACACACTGTCTGTCATGTTGATCTTTTATACAGTTGTTTCTTGACATATCCATTTGAACTTATGTCACATCTTAAAAAACTTTTTGTTTTATTGATATTGAAAGCCCTCAAACAAAAAAAAAACACCTCAATACCACCTAAAACTTATTAATTCAATACTAGCATACAAATATGTACATCTTCAAAAACAGACGTTTTACCCTCCTAATAGGAACATGTGTCACAAACTGACAGACACACTCACAAACTTGGGTTAACCTGAAAGAAATGTTATCCAAGATAAAACACATGGTACAGCCTGTGCTTCTAAGTGCTGTTTGGTTTTGTCTTATTGTTATAGCTCTCCAAGCTGAGAAAACATTTGAATGCTTTCAGAAAACATTATCCCCTAGCCATTTCTCTATCAGATTGTCTCCATGGAGACATGAGGTCCAGATACAAAGTTGCTACTATACATACATTTATTTGCTAGAAAAAAACGCTGTACTATTCACTGTTCTTTTTAATTTACTTGCTTTCTCTTAAAACTTACTAGATCAAGCTAAAGGCCTTAATACAGTCATTTCCCTATGCAAGAATAAAGAAAAAGTACATCTATTTTTTGCCAAGCTCTTTTGACTAGACTTTTCTTATTTTTTACATTGCAGTGCCTACATCTCTTAAAACTGAAAAAGGAACACTTGTTTACATTAGTATCCCCATTACACTTAAAAATAACTGAGAAAACTTTCACTTTACAGCATGCAAATAAAATCATGTACTATAAAAATATTATTTTAAGAAAAAACATTGTTTTACTTACGGTTAAATTTTTCCCTCCTTTGCCTCCTCCTAAGTATTTTTCCAAACATTAATGCCATGAAATAGAGCATACACTTCAGAGTCCCCTACAAGTTTAACAAGGTCAAAAAAGTCCAATATTTTCAGATTTTTCTTGTTCTATCATGTTTTACAAGTATAATTATTGCTTTGTAATTCCACATTGGTCAGTTTCCATTACTGTTTATTTCCAACTTACTCTCAATTCTTCTAGTCAACTATTGTGCTTTTTCCCTTCTCTCAAGCATTTTCCATTGCAAATGATTTTACTGGCACAGTCTCTCTGTAGTGTCCATTACCAGAACAAGAAGTAAAATTGCCTTCTGTTTCGCAGCTCACTTTTTGGTGGGCAAACTTTTTTTTATTTCCTCCTTAGCATATACTGCATCAAAAATTATTCTGTCCCTCCAGGAAATAATATTTTGAATATAGCTGGGTACACCAGTTTGAATCTCATGCCTGCTTCCTGACATTCCCTAAATAGTGGAATAAATGTACTCCTCTTCTGCCTGGTGTACATTGAGAAGTCATTCTCCATGAACACTGTGTTGCCTCCCATTTTTAGTACTTTGTCCTTCTGCCACAATTTTGTCAGTAACAACTCATTTTGCTGGTAGGATTGCATCTTTACTATTACAGGTCTATGTTGCTTTCTCGTAGTCTGTTTGGAGCAAACGCACAATGTGCCCTTTCAATACCAGTCCAGTTGCTTATCTGTGCTTTCATAAAATTAATACTGTCTGTTTTTTCCAGGTTCTTTGGCACAGCAGAAAATCTCAGGATTTCCCCTACATGCTCTGTTCTCTAATTCTATTATTTTTTTAAACATCTTTTCTTGAGAAGTTTCATATTCAGTCAGGCTTTTCTTCATTTCAACCTCTGATTTTTGCAGTTTTATTACCTCATCTGAATATCTGTTTAAAACGTCTCCCATTTTCCACTCTTTTAATTGAGTTGATATACTCCATAAGTGTTTTGTTTATTTTAATCAGGTCATCAAACACCCCTGCTATTGTGTAAGTAGATCCAGTTTGTGAGGAAGTTTATCGTAATTGCCCCTTGCCATTTCAAAAGAAGGGAGAACCACTGTTGCCTTGGCCAGAATGGAGTCACCACAATGAAATTGGAGGATTCATTCTCAATGTTCATAAATATCCTGAATATTAGTGGAAAGGGTGGAAAAGCATACAGGAACATTCCTATCAAAGGAAAGGAAAAGGCATCTGTCTTTAGGGGTCTTCTTGAATGGAGTCCTGGAACAGATTCTTGCCAGTTGATTGCTCAGAGAGGTGTCAAAGAAGTCTACTTGAGGAACTCCTCACAGATGGATCAAATCTTGGAAGAACTCCTTGATCTATTTTCTATTTGTGAGGGGACTGCCCCGGTCCTGCTCAGCTTGTCTGCTACATAATTTTGCTCTGTCGGAATTTAAGATGCCTATAGAGCGATACTGTGCTGGGAACCTATATCCCAAGATAACATGGCTGCAAAGGGATGAATGTGGGTACAATGATAAGCATCTTTTAAGTCTTGTGGAGCTAGGAAACTTAAAAGAGGAAGAGGAGGTAACTCTGGGCAATATCACAAACAGGTTTAGGAAAGAAAGATCCATAACTAGTCTCCAAGAATTTTCTTCCTTGGCACTAGAATTTTTTTTTAATAAAAATCCTCCACCACTTGGAAAAGTGGTTCTATCACTCCTTTGTAAAGCATGTGATGAGGAAGTGGTGGAAACAAGAATCTAATCTGGAGGATAGGGAATGATCCCTGGAAAGGAGGAATTTCCTCCGACTGCCATCTGTAACCTTGCTGAATGATTTTCAGAACCCTTTTGTCTGAAGCTATCTTTTTCCAAAGAGATAAACTGAGATTCAGAATTTCTGGAATTAAAAAGAGGCCAGGGTGGGAGGGGTTCATAAGGTCTACTGAAGAGTCATTCAGACTTGTTGCACTGTTATTTGGTTTTTGGAGATTCGACAATTGTTTCTGGAACCCTCTTATCATTTTTTTCCTAAATGTCTGTTTACCCGTACTTTGTTGAGACGGTTTATTCTGGCTTTTGCCAAAATGGGATGAGGAGGTAGAAAATCTAGTGGATAATTTGGAAAAGGAGGATTGAAACATCCTAAGAGAGTCCCTGGGTAGGCTTGCCACATTCTTCACACTTTTTGGACATCTCTGCAGCAGAGAGGTCAAATACTAAATTTCTATCCAAGGGAGAATTTACAATCTCATTTTTATCATCATCTCTGGGTGCTGAGAATGCAGCCATGCAAGCCTCCTCAAAACACTACCAGTGGCCATAGCCCTGCAAAAAGTATCAACAAAGTTATACACACACTATAAACAATGAGTACTGACCTATACAGTAAAAGAAAAATCAGCTATTTTAAAGCAGATTATTCTTTATAAGAAGAAACTATATACAATACATTCCTCATACGTTCACAATTCATCAGAATAAACTTTATCATACAAGCTTGACAATTCAAAATTCAGCAAAATCAAAGCTGCGTGACTATACACTTTTCCCCATGCTTATCTATCAATTTCTCATCCTTACCAGAAAGGCTGAGACATGCATGTCCACAGCTAGTGGGGTATGGCTTTATTGACCTGGATTTGTCCATTAATAAACTTAAAAATAAAAAAAAGTCATGGACATTCAGAATTGCCATATAGCTGAAACACCTGATGTCCCTGAAGGGTCATTTGCATATATCCCATGTTGCCTCTAATACAAGAGGTTTAAGGAATCACACCGTGTAAAGTCTAACCTTGCTAGATTCTTCTTTTGGTGTTTACTGAATCCTTACCAGAAAGAGTAGGGTTGGAATTAACTAAGTGTTTAGCAGCACTGGGATCAACTAAAGCTATATCTGTTGGGTAAGGTTTGGGAATATTGTACAAAAATTTAAAAGAGCTGAGGAATTTTATACATCCTTTTCACCTTTTTAGGGGCAGATGGCTGACTGAGGAATTTTATACATCCTATTTGCCTATTTAGGGGCAGATGGCTGACTATCAGGAAAACTACAGGCAGTAACAAATACACATCTTCTAAAATGGAACAGGAGTCTGTGTAATTTCTGGAAAATCCTTCTGTAACAAATGAGTATTTTCTGATGGACTGAGAAACCTCAGCATTCCCTCATTGAAAATACTGGCACATTCTAGCAATAGTCTCAGAGAAAGAGAGACACCCACAAATAGAATCAGAAACTGAGCTATCCTGTAAGTCTAAAATCTGAGGGGAAAAAACATATCCATCCCTGCATCTTACTGTTCATATTCAGGAGTAATCCCTTCAAGAAAATGGGGATCTCTCTTTCTTCTACCAGAATCTACTTTACAAGAAGGATCAACAGTCTGACTTAAACCCTGAGCCAAAACCAATAAACTATTCCTATCCAAAGGAAATTGAGGCAGAGTAGATATGTGCTTGGTTTTCAGTTTCATTTTGACAGGAAAAATGGGGGCAACTGTTATTACTAAAGGTAGCAGCAGCTAGCTTCCCCAAGGATGGGCACAGCATACTGACACAACAGGGAAAACTCCCCTATTCTCTCTCCCAGACCAACAAGTGTGGCTCTCCCTTACCCACCAAGAGGACCTGAACAATTGTAGAGGATGTGGCTAACCCTTCATCAATAGTGGCTGTAGGTGTTACACCAAAAAGATCTGAAAAATAGATGAGTGGTCTGAGGTACAACAAATGGCCACAGCAGAGTCACCCACCTTTAGCCTACAGCTGAGGCAAATTGCTTGTCCATTGTGGTGGTAAAGGCTATTTGATTAATTTTTTTCTCACTGTGACTGGAAGGAGGACCTAATGTGGGATCAGTAGGCTTTTCGAGGGTCAAGCCGAAAATGGTGTTTTTTTCCCCAAGGAAGACAAGCAACAATTGGCAGTAAACATAACCAGTTCATAAAAGTTACTTTTTTGACAGATAAACACAGTAAAAATCACTTTTAAGACACTATTTCAGCCCCACAAAAGTAAAATAATTTCTCCACTGAAAAAAATGCATTTGGTTACTTAATACCACTTTTAAACTGACAAAATAAAAAAAGTGGTCCAGTTAAAAGTACATTACAGTCTCGAAACAGTCCAATAAAACACAATGCTCCTAGCTTTAAAATAACTTTCCTGAAGACGAAAGAAACAAGATAAACAAAACAGAAAGTTTCTTCCCCAAAGAGACCTATCTGCCCAGCAAAAGAAAGCAGAAGCGGACAGTCAATCCTCAAAATCCTCAGAGGACTGTACTCTTTGGCAGCAGTGAAGCTCTGAAGAGCTTCACACCCAAACCTGTCTTTTAGTCAACACATCTTGAGCTGCCTGACAGTTTAGGTGCAAGGAAAGTGCCTTGAAGCTTTGGAAGCTGGTTGTCTGTTGTATCCGTGGCAGGATATAACCCATTTAGCTAAGGCTACTGCAGCAGTGATCAATTTGATGAACATCTCATGTGTCTCATCTGGGATTAGCATATAAAAATATACACTACTGAGGAACTTCATGCAATCTATCTGCTTTTTGGAAGCAGCAGGGTAGCTTTCAGGTAAGTTACAGGCTATAATCTACACACACACATACATATATATATATATATATATATATATATATATATATTCTACAATCATCTGTACTGACAAATCTATATATGAGTTACAACGTCTTACCCAAAATGCTTTCACTACAACCAAAACTTGGATGTCAAACAGCCATCTCACTCTAAATCGCAATAAAACCAAACTTCTAATATTCTCCCCCAAAAAACTACCACTCCGAACAAGAATGATTTTTCTGTCCAATACCATAATAATACTCTCATTGAAGTCTTTTCAAGTACCAAACTGCTAGGAGTTATTATTGATGAAAATCTAACATTCGACCTCCACATCCATAGCAACATCAAAAAAAAACACATAAAAAATTAGGAACCCTCTATAGACACAAATGCTACCTTAATATTACTGCTAAAAAAGAAATAACATCATCCTTCCTGCTACCATCTCTACTATAAGGTGCCTCAATTCTCACCAATATCCAGTCCTCCCTGAAAACCAAACTGGACTTGTGTTACAACAAGATTGCCAAATTTGTAACAAATTCAAAAAACTCAGCACACCACTGCTTATCTCTACAACAGCTAAACTGGTTCAAGTTCCCACACTACCTCACTTATTCACAATTAACCACTGCACACAAGCTCATATACAAGCCTTCAACTTGCCCCTTCCTCTCCTCCTTATTGACTACATACCACCCTAACAGGCCACTAAGATCAAAAACACATTGATGCTGAAAAATGATAAACCTAACCTTGCAGCTGGTCAAATGCTGTACTCTTTTACTATCTCAAAACTATGGAATGCCCTCCCACCTTCTATCAGAACAATCAGAAATTCTGTTCTCTTTAAGAAGTCTTTCAGATCACACACCTTCTCTCTGGCAATGTACTTGTGGCAAAATAGTACTTCCTAACACCTGATCCACTACTATTTCCCTTTACAATATCACTACTTAGGAGCTCTCTCTGACTTGCTGAATTCAACTGCTTATGCCTACAAAACTCCAACAAGTAACAATCAAAACGGCTACCCTACCTAACTCCATCCTCAATGATCAGATTCTACACAATGTTGATGTGTAATATTTGTAAATAACTTGTACCACTGTGTTTAATATTGATTTCCATGCATTGAGACTGTATATACACTGTATATTGTGATTTTTCTTGTATGTACTATTAATGTTATGTGGAGCTTTTCTCCCTAGGCTTCTACAGAAAATAGGCTACTGTAAGCCCAGTAGACTTTCCCAGTTAACAAATGCAATAAATAAATAAATAGATAAACAACAAATATATTTACCAATGCTGAAAGAACAGGATAAATTGGTGTAGGTTCAAGAAACTCCAGTTGCAGTAAATCACAATACTTCTTCATATACACAGGAATGTTATGTTCCCACTGGGTCTATATTAGAATGACGAAATCTCACTTGCGCAAATCCCAAAAGGCTGACACACAGCGAACCACATGAACACCGAATGTCCTTAAGCACGAAATACAAAATACCGAATCACCATAGTTGTCCACACCATGTTTAGTGAGGTAAAATGTCAGTAGGAGATTCCCTTACCCAGTATAGATCCCTAATGTAAATGTGCAATAGTTACTGACCTTAGGGTTAGTGTGCGGGTTAAGGTAAGTGCATATATAGTAATACATTCATATTTATTTTGTTTGGGTACGCAGTACGTAGGGGGCGGTGGAATTGGCCAACTATGGCAATTAGATATTTTGAATTTCGCGCTTAAGGACGTTCGGTGTTCTTATCGGCTTTTCGGGGATTCGCGTAAGTGAGGTTTGGGCATTCTAATATAGACCCTTTCCCACTGAAACAAGAGATTCATTCTGGGAATAATTTCATTCAAAGACAGTGGCAGAAGCCACAATTTCCTGAAAATCAGAAACATGAGGAGAGAAAAAATAAACAGATGTTCTCTCTTCACAATCAGTTTTTGTGCTTCAGAATCTTGAACCTCTTCAGAAAATAAGAATCTGTTTTTCAATTGCCAGAAGCTACTGAACTAAAAGAGCTAACACCATGAAGCAGACCACTGAACTAAGGCCAATATATCACTCCTATCCAAAGTAAGTGAGACTGGTGGAGACGTGTCTAAGTTTTTGCTTCTTTTTGACTGGAGATTCTGATACAGACCGACTTTTGCCAAGTGAAACCTCTCTAGGAACAGATAATCCAGTCCAGCTAGGTAGAGAGGTATACCCTGCTCATTGTCATGGAACTGACAAGACTGGTTCTCCCTTGCCCACCAACAGCCACAGAGAATGTATCTAACCCTCAGTTCATGGTGGCTGCAGGGAACTATACCTGGGGGAGCAAAGAGGGAGCCAAGGAAAAAGATGAATGGTCTGAGGAACCAGACATGGCCACTGCAGATTACCCATCTGTGCCTGAGGCACTTTAGCAGTCTGTTGTGGTGGCAAAGGCTGTTTATTTTTTCTTTTTGTAACTGGTAGAAGGAAGAACCAATGCACTGGTAGATTGTTCCATGGTAAAGCCTAAAAATATACCTAATTCCCAGTGAATGCTGACAGAAATGGTCAATAAAATAGGTAAATGGTATAAACTTTTTTTTGTGGAAAAAGTGAAAACCACTTTATCCCAGCCTCCAAAAGTAAAATAACAACTTTCACAAAGAGAAAGTAGCTTTAAATTAGTTTTGACAAATTTTCTTCCACAAAAGTAAAAGTAACACTACTTAGATGTTACTAAAAGTCAAGTGCAGCTGTCCAGATTTTCACAGAATGTCCAGATTTTTGCCTTACATTTTTGGTCTTTTGCTCATTAAGAAGAACTTATGTGCTCACCATAATGTTCCATTTGTGTTGTCCATTTTCATTCTTCCTCAATGTTTGGGTTCAGATCCGATCCTTGGATCTGACTCGGCCTCTTTCTAAAGGTTCCAAGATCTGAATCTCAAGCTCGTCTCTTACCCATAATATCCCTGACCACAACAAATGCTCAGATCGAGTTTGCTGCTAATATATATATATATATATATATATATATATATATATGTGTGTGTGTGTGTGTGTGTGTGTGTGTGTGTGTGTGTGTGTGTATATGTGTGTATATATACATTATATATATATATATATATATATATATATATATATATATATATATATATATATATATATATATATATGTATATATATATATATATATATATATATATATATATATATATATATATATATGGGATCTGGACACATGCTCGACTAGCATATGTCCGAATCAAAAAACATCAAACACACATACACAAAAGCGCTTAACATCGACAAGCACTTCCGTGTATGTGTGGCTGTTTCATAGATTGGACTACAGTGCAGGTAAGGGAAAATTCCCTTTTCCAAAATGTAGTGCGATCTCGGAGTGAGAATAATAAAGTGGGGGGTGTGGGGGTGCCAAGCTCCTGCAGAAATGTAGATTTTTTTTTTGAACAACACATACACGGATGCGCTTTTCGATGTTAAGCACTTTCGTGTATGTGTGTTCGATGTTTTGTGATTTGGACATATGCTAGTCAAGCATGTGTCCTAGACCCATGTGTATATATATATATATATATATATATATATATATATATATATATATATATATATATGGATGCATACACCACCGAACCACAAATAAACGAAAAGAAGCCACCGAAAACACTAAACAACGACAATACATTCAACCAAATCACTAATCACTGAAAGTGATAACACAGCAGTAAACTGCAGCATAACTACACTTAGTTAACTGCAAAAGTAGCACTTCATTAGATTAAGAAGTGAGAAACACATTATCTATTCATTCAGATATTTATGTAATTGGTTCATGTACATGATGAAAAAAGACATCCAGTCGTTCATCTTCTTCTTCTTTCGGCTGCTCCCGTTAGGGGTCACCACAGCAGATCAACTGTTTCCATTTCTTCCTGTCCTCTGCGTCTTGCTCTGTCACACCAACCACCTGCATGTCCTCTCTCACCACATCCATAAACCTTACCTTAGGCCTTCCGCTTTTCCCGTTACTTGGCAGCTTCATCCTTAGCATCTTTTTCCCAATATACTCTGCATCCCTCCTCAACACATGTTCAAACCAACGTAATCTTGCCTCTCTGGCTTTGTCTCCAAACCTTCCAACCTGGGCTGACCCACTAATATACTTATTCTTAATCCTGTCCATCCTCGTCACACCCAGTGCAAATCTTAACATCTTCAACTTTGCCACGTCAAGCCCTGACTCCTGCCTTTTTTTCATTGCCACTGTCTCCAACCCATATAACATAGCTGGTCTCACTACCCTCTTGTAGACCTTCCCTTTCACTCTTACTGGTACTCGTCTGTCACAAATCACTCCTAACACTCTTCTCCACCCACTCCATCCTGCCTGTACTCTCTTCTTAACCTCTCTTCCACACTCACCATTACTCTGAACTGTTGATCCCAAGTACTTAAACTCATTCACCTTCGCCACCTCTACTCCCTGCATCCTCACCATTCCTCTATCCTCCCTCTCATTCACACACATATATTCTGTCTTAGTCCTGCTGACCTTCATTCCTCTTCTCTCTAGAGCATATCTCCACCTCTCCAGGGTCTCCTCCACCTGTTCCCTACTCTCACTACAGATCACAATGTCATCTGCAAACATCATAGTCCACGGGACTCCTGTCTGATCTCGTCTGTCAACCTGTCCATCACCATTGCAAATAAGAAAGGGCTCAGAGCTGATCCTTGATGTAATCCCACCTCCACCTTAAACGCATCTGTCACTCCCACCGCAGACATCACCACTGTCACACTACCCTCGTACATATCCTGTACCACTCTTACATACTTCTCTGACACTCCCGACTTCCTCATACAATACCACAACTCCTCTCTAGGCACCCTGTGATATGCTTTCTCTAAATCCACAAGGACACAATGCAACTCCTTCTGACCTTCTCTGTACTTCTCCATCAACACTCTCAGAGCAAACATTGCATCTGTAGTGCTCTTTCCTGGCATGAAACCATACTGCTGATCACCAATCATCACCTCCCTTCTTAACCTAGCTTCCACTACTCTTTCCCATAACTTCATGCTGTGACTGATCAGTTTAATCCTTCTGTAGTTACTACAGCTCTGCATATCACCCTTATTCTTAACAATCGGTGCCAAAACACTTTTTCTCCATTCCTCAGGCATCCTCTCACTTTCCAAGATTTCATTAAACAATCTAGTTAAAAACTCCACTGCCATTTCACCTAAACACCTCCATGCTTCCACAGGTATGTCATCTGGACCAACAGCCTTTCCGTTCTTCATCCTCTTCATAGCTATCCTTACTTCCTCCTTGCTAATCCACTGCACTTCATGATTCACTATCTGCACATCATCCAACCTTCTTTCCCTGTCATTCTCTTCATTCATCAACCCCTCAAAGTACTCTTTCCATCTGCTCAACACACACTCCTTGCTTGTGAGTACGTTTCCCTCATTATCCTTTATCGCCCTTACCTACTGAACATCTTTACTAGCTCGGTCCCTCTGTCTAGCCAATCGGTACAGGTCCTTTTCTCCCTCCTTAGTGTCCAACCTTTTATACAACTCTTCATACGCCTTATCATTAGCTTTCGCCACCTCTCTCTTTGCCATGCACCTCATCTCCTTATACTCTTGTCTACTTTCTTCATCTCTTTGACAATCCCACTTCTTCACCAACCTATTTCTCTGTATACTCTCCTGTACTTCTTCATTCCACCACCAGGTCTCCTTGTCCTCCTTCCTCTTTCCAGATGTCACACCACCACCAGGTCTCCTTGTCCTCCTTCCTCTTTCCAGATGTCACACCAAGCACCCTTCTAGCCATCTCTCTTACTAGCTCTGCTGTAGTTACCCAGCTATGTGGTAACTCTTCACTGCCACCCAGTGCCTGTCTTAACTCTTCCCTGAACATCACCTCACAATTACCCTTTTTCAATTTCCACCATTTTATCCTTTTACATGTTCTACATGCAGAAAACTGTACATCTAGTCGTTCATATTTGTAGTAAATTAGCAATTGCTTTCACGTACTCAAATGCAGTGTACTCATCCCTATGTAAGAATAAGGTTTGGAATTGCTCTTGCCGACGAATGAGAGACCTCTTCTTTGGAGTGGGTGGGTGGCATGCAGCAGGCATCCTGCAGCGTATTTCATCGACTCTATTTTGTTCACGGGTAACTGCTCGTACAATGCTATACATATCAAACAAATGTCTGCCAGCTATGCAACAAAGCCTCCTGTACCACGCTTCAACTGCATTTTGAGTTCTGGGCAAATTTAAATCATTCAATACACTGATGTTCCAGAATTGCACAGGAAATAGTGGAGGGAATCTGACAGAAGTTGTAGACCTAGTTTTCAGGCTTCTGGGTTTCCCTATCAGATACCACTCTTCAAAATACTTGAGTAGCTCTTTGCCCACGATAGGAA
Source organism: Protopterus annectens (assembly GCF_019279795.1). Taxonomy (NCBI): domain Eukaryota; kingdom Metazoa; phylum Chordata; order Ceratodontiformes; family Protopteridae; genus Protopterus; species Protopterus annectens. The sequence continues at coordinate 362,118,289 of NC_056741.1, forward strand.
AGTGCTGTTTTAACTGTTGAAACATGTCTATCACTGCATCCTCTTCTAGGAATGTTAATGCTGTCAGCTGCTCATTGTTGGAAATGAATATCTAAGTTGTATAGTGAAGCCAGCCGTAAACACTGAATCTTCCACCAAATGTTTCTTCCGAAATGGAAGAAACAACCTTTGCATACCACTCCATTAATGTTGCAGTTTATGCTCTGAATGGCTGCAGGCTCAAAGTCACACAGCACGAATGGGATTTTAACATTTAGTTTACTATCAGTGAAAAACTCAAGATACAGCTCCACATTAGGTTGTATGCACGTAATGACTTTTTATTCATGAAACAATACATAAGAGGTACACTTGACAACACTATGAATGGTGTACAGCTGATGACATTCTGCACCTTGTTTGAAGTAAGTGCCATCCATTAACCATATGTCTGCAACTGTTAAGTCATGTAAATTAGCATCTGTCGTCAGCACTAGTACCTTGATGTTATTACTGATATCTTCACAGGACTGTTTTAAGAAGACACTGTTTTTAAGGGGGAATTCTGTTTCATCAAACTGAAATAAATCTATTTCAGTAGACTTTACAGTACATCTCCCTTTAGAACGAATACGCTTAACAGTTTGAAGCATTGAACGCCTACTGGGCAAATATGGTGCAAACTTAAGGAAGTGGAGGCTACAGCATCGTCCACTATAACACAAGGTGTATTCCCTAGAAAGGGAAGCTCTTTGCTTTAACTCCGCTCTAATCCTGTATTTTTCCACATCTTGTGGTTCACCTGTGTGACAATGTTCAACAGATTTTACAAGCTCCTCACCATCAGTTACAGAGATGGTAATTGCTCTACCTCTACATTTGCCGGTGATCTTGTATTTACAATTCCAGTATTTATGGCTTTTAGTTTTCTTCTTTAATTGTTAGATGTATCCATCTAGAATCAGTATTTCTCCACCTCGTTGTGAAGTTTTAGTTTTGTAAGCTTGCCCCAGGACACCAGGTGGTAGCCTACACATATCAGCCATGTCTGTTTGTATACTTCTGACACTTCACCTGGATTGTTGTAATTTATATCAAATGGACTGCTGCAATCAATAAATTAGTACTTAATTGCCCTATACTAAATTCAGTGATTAGTGATTCAGTGGAATGTATTTTCATTGTTTAGTGTTTTCGGTGGTTTCTGTTCATGTATTTCACGTTCAGTGGTTTATGCATTCGAGCATATGTACTAGATCCATATATATATATATATATATATATATATATATATATATATATATATATATATATATATATATATATATATATATATATATATATATATATATATATAAATCCACAATATAAAACAATGCTATGACAGGAAAGTGATAGCTAAAAAAACAGGAGCTCAAACAGGAACTATGGCTCCTAATAACACTTCTGTTAGCTCTCCCCCAAAGTAAAGGAAAGGAGAAGGGGGGAGGAGGGATGCTGAGGAAGAATGAAAATGGACAACACAGGTGCAATGTTATGGTGAATACATAACTTCTTTATCTGATGTTGTCATTTTCATTCATTCCTCAATGAATGGAACAGAGTCTCCAGCTACAGTAACCTTGGGTGGCCCTCATGGAAGGATGTTCCGGAGCAGTGCAGAACCAAAGGCAGTTCTGTTTCTAGAAATAATGCCCAATTTGTAATGTGCAATAAAGGTATGAGTATTAGACCAAGTGGCAGTTGCACAAATATCATCAATAGAGGCTTTAGCCCAAAAGGCTTCCAATGTAGACATTGACCTAGCTGAATGTGCCTTTTTTTTTGTTTTGGTAAGGCAATATCTTTCAAGGAATAAACACAGTAAATACAGTCTGTTATCCATTTAGCCAATGTAGTTTTAGAAACTGGTCTTCCAAATTTTTTACTAGTGAAAAGAGACAAATAACTGATCAGTTTTTCTAAAGTCCGTGGTCCTGTGAAGGTAAAAACAAAACTGCCTATGTACATCAAGAAGATAAAGGGTGTATTCTACTTTGTTTTCAAATTTGGAAAAGAAAACTGGGAAATTTATGACCTGGTTGATATTGGTAGAGTTAACTTTCAGTAGGAAAAATGGATTTGTGTGTAAAGTAACTCTTGTGAAATATCAAATATGGCGGTTTGGAAGATGGTGCTTGGAGTTCTGACACTCATCTTGCAGAAGTTATAGATACTAGAAAGGCAGTTTTCCAAGAAAAAAACTTGAGATCTACTTTAGCTGATGGTTCAAAGGTAGAAAGTACTAAGGTTTGCAAAACCATAGTGAGGTCCCAAGATGGAGTAGGGTCCTTTATTGGAGGCTAAATGCCAAAAAGTGCATAGTCATCCCCTTTGGAAAAAACAAAGTACCCACAAACTACCACATAGTTGGTAGACTCCTAAATACAGAAGGGCTGCCAACTGGCACATGGACAGAACCCACATGGTGAGAGTTGTGGGAGCTAGGTCTGACTCTAAACCAGTAACAAGTGGCATTCCACAGGGCTCAGTCCAAGGACCCCTCCTGTTCGGCATATACTTCCCAGAGGTATAGGCAAGCACAGGAGGACTATGGTTGACCAAGTTCGCAGATGACTGCGAACTAGGGGCTATAATTGACTCTCCGGCTGACACAGACATCCTCCAAAAGGGTCTCACTGAGACGGATACCTGGTGTAAAAATCATGGCCTCAAGCTAAATGCCAAAAAGTGCATAGTCATCCCCTTTGGAAAAATCAAAGTACCCACAAACTACCACATAGGTGGTAGTCCCCTAAATACGGAAAACATAATAAGGGATCTGGGGACCCAAGTAGATAGTAACCTCTCCTTTGATAATCACATTGCCAAAGTGGTTAGAAAATCCTTCTATGTGGCCCACCTAATCACAAAAGGGTTTGCATCCAGATCAAAAGTGGTCATTGGGCCCCTCTATGCATCACTAATCAGACCCATCATAGAGTACAATGCCCCATTTGGGATGTACCTTACAAGACACCTGCAACAACTGGAAAGACCACAGAAGTACCTCACCAAGAGGATCACTGGCCTCAAGCAGATGCCCTATGCAGCTCGACTGAAGAAACTCCAGCTGCACTTGGTTGCATACCACCAACTCAGAGGTGATCTCTGCCTGACATACAAGGCCATGTCCAACCCAGAATTGATGGACATGCTCCACCTAAAGAAAACCATATCCCTTGAGTCACATGCTCCAGGGATCTAAACCTCACCACAGCAATAAATAGGACATGTTGGAGGGATCGATTCCTGTCCCAGAGACTTCCCATCCTCTGCAACAAGATTCCAATCTACATTACGCAGAGCTCCTCGCTAACCCTCTTCAAGAGAAACCTTGATGAGTGGATGGAAAACAGAAAGACTGCCCCCAGGGATCACTTCAATGGCTCTGCTGGACAGAGGCACAGGGAACTAATCTAAGGGGATGGCGAAAGCCAACACATTCCGGCTAAGCTTATAAATGCCTTTGGGCAGATAGCCTGGTACCTACCTATGAACCTATGAACCTAAGCAAGAAGGTATCCTTAAGAAAAGCCTTACATAATTTGGATAATGCTAAAGGAGAAGCATTATCTCTGACATAATAGTTCGAGATGGCTGCTAAGTGAACCTTGATGGAGGAAAAACTTGCTCCGTCCTGAAAAATCGAGGCAAGGAAATCTACAACAGCTGGAAGTGGAGCAGTAAAGGGATCTAATTCTCTCAGATGAGAACAAAAAGAAAACCTTTTCCATTTACTTCTATACATTTTTTTCGAAGGTTTATGAGAAGAGACTAGGATTTTCTGAACTGGGGGAGGAAAGCCTGGTCAACTTGAGGCCTGCGTTAATAGAAGGTCTGGACTGGGATCTAGCATCCAAGAAGGATGTATTAAATGAGGCCATAGGAAGGGGAACCACACTTGTTGAGGCCAGAAGGGGGCACTGAGGACTACACTGCTCTTCAACCAAAGTGCTTTCTGAAGAAACTTGGGAGGATAAGCAGGAAGGTGACTGGAAGGCCAAACATGGACTACAACATATCTCAGTGACTGTCTCTGGGGTGGAATAAGGGCAAAGAACCTGCCACATTTGTTGTTTAGGGGTTACGCAAATAAGTTGCAGCAAGGCTGACCCCCATTTGTGGAAGATCAAATTTGCCACTGATTGGTTGAGGGACCATTTGTGAGGCTTGAGGATGGTCATGCTGAGTTTGTCCACTAAAATGCTGGATTTCCCCCGGTATGTGCATTGCTACAATTAAGCGGCTGGAAGAAATCACCCATTGCCATACCCACATTCCTTCTTGACACATGGGATAGGATTTGGTTCCCCCCTGTTTGTTGATGTACCAGACCAATCACATGTTGTTTGTTTGTATTTCAATAGTCCCTAGAGGGAGAAAGTTCTGGAAGCCTGCAATGCTAAAAGCACCACTGTCATCCCTAGGACATTGATATTTAAATTGGTCTTTTTTGGGGATCACGTGCCTTGTACAGTCTATTGCAAGTAATGCCCCCCTCCTCCACACCAACTGGGAGGCATCCGTGGTCAACGTGGCACTGGGGGGAGGAAGGATAAATGGATGACCTTGATCATCCTCCTCAGAGTAGATCCACCAAAGAACAGACTTTCTGCAAACTTGAGACAGTTTTATCAGGTGATTCAAGGGATAATGATGAAAGGACCATTGCACTACCAGGGTGCACTGAAGAATTCTCATGCATAATTGAACACTGGGAATTAGAGTTATAGTAGCAGCCATTGACCTTAGAGCTTTTAGGATCAGTCTTGCAGGGGGAGAAGGAAAGGAAATAATCTGTTTGATGTGTGTATTCAATTTAAGAATTCTGTTTTGAGGCATAAAAGCTAGACAGCTGACTGTGTCTAATGAGCCCCTATAAAATCTACAACTTGAACTGGTTGAACATGAAATATGTGCATGTTAATGGTGATTCCCAGTGATAGCAACAGTTGAAGCACATAATCTCTGGCTTTTACTAGTAGATGCCTGGTTGGTGTGGTAAGGAGCCAGTCATCTAAATAGGGAAACACTCTGAATCCAAGCAGTCTCAGGTGAACTGCTACCACTGGTATGCATTTGTTAAACAGCCTGGGGGCTGCGGTGAGACCAAAGGGCAGGGTTCTAAACTGACAATGACTGGCTCCCAGCTGGAAGCATAGGCACCTTCAAGAGCATCTATTCATTCTGATGTGATAGCACACATCTTAAAGATCAACATCCAGTCCTCCTTCTGAAGGGGAGAATGGACTGAGCTGTGACCATCTGGAATTTGGGATTTTTTACAAACTGGTTCAAATAACTTAGATTTAAGCCAGGTGTCGGGTCCCCTGTCCTTTCTGGCACTAAAACGAACCTTCAGTAAATTCCAGATCTGTCAGGTCTGCTGGGACCTCTTGGATGACTCTTTTGTCTAGCAACTTTGTGATCTGTTGAGTTGCTAACTCCACCTGACTGGGTAGAACTTCACAAATAATTTTCCTTATTTTTACTGGAATTCGCAAAAAGGGAATAAAATAACCTCTGGATATGATCCTTTGCACACATCAGTCTTAATATGGCTAGCCAGGCATTTTGGTGAAAGGAGAGGGACAGTCGGGCAACCTTTCAGGAATGCTGAAAGGGCTGGTCTGTGAAACAATCATGAGATCCTTGGTTCTGTGGATCCCCTCTACCTAATGGGCAATGTCCACCACTGTAGTCATTTCCCCCCCTGCCTCTGGAGGAAAATTCCCTGCATGACTCCTGGAAAGACTTTGAGATTTCTTCAACTTCATTTTCTTACCGCTGCATTGGTTCCTGCAAAAGGGTCTCTGTTGGGTAAAAAAGTGAACTGCAATGGCAGACAAGGTCTTTCCATGCTGTCACTGCAGGAGGCAGTCTTTTACTGTTGGGCCAGAGAAGGGTGATCCATCAAAGGGAGCACTAATGAATGATGCCTTAAAGGGTTCTGCAAAATAAAAAACAAATGCATCCAGGCATGTCTCCTTATGGATATCCCTGAACCAGTCTTCCATGAGGTACCTTCCGCGGCATGCAATATCAACCTCATGGACGCATTTGTAATCGATTGTAGGGAGGCTACTCACAAGGAAAAGGCTTTTTTCTCCTTGTGGACATGGACCCTGGGGCAGAATTAGAGGGTTCCTTTACCAAGCCCCTCTGTAATCTGGTGAAGTGGACCAGGTAGTTCAGCAATCACAGGACAAACGTCGCTGATGCATACACTCACTTCTCAAACCTGTCCAAAGGCCTAGACTCTCTGTTAGGGGGATGGGAGTGGAGCTTTGTTTGGCTAGCTCCTTTTTGGTGGCTGCCACAACAACCATGGCATCTACAGAAATTCCTTTAGTCCAAAACTACCTATCAGCAGGTGTGCTTAAGATTTTGTCAGGGCATTTTGGAATAGGCTCCATCAAGTCCAGTTTCTCCCATGTCCTGCAGAAGACAAAATAAGCTAATCTGCAGGGGAGTAACCCAAGATGCAAACGGGCCAGACCTGAAGGCTTCCAAGAACACAGATTCCTCCTGGAAAGGGGTTTGGGAAGACCAATCACCTTTTTGGTGAAGGATCTCTAAGATGACTCCAAACAACATCTTCCAGTGGAGATCTAGGGGACCCTTCCCCCTCATCAAAATCGGGGTCTTCTGTGATGGATTCTAGTAGAACACATAGAAACCAAGTCAGTAATACAAGATAGTAATACAACATCCAAGTGAAAAAACAATATACATATCGACTCCAGGCAACAAACTATAAGTTTTTGAAGAAGAAACTGTTTAATATCCAAAATAAAACAACACAAGTACAAAAGTACTTTCACAGAAAAAAAAATCTACTCCTCAGGCGACAATTTCAAACTAACATTCTCTAAGCTTTTTATACACATGTTCAATTAGAACCAATTAAAACAAATCGACTTTAAGACATTACATAGACATGCTTCTAAAATGCAATTATCAAATATGATTAAAATATTAATTTAATACAATTATGCAGGAAGTTAAGCTCAGGTTTAAGAGAAAACACTTTGTTACGACCTTGCAGATAGTGGGATTTAAAATACAAAATCCACTTATTTTCTTTCCTTTCAGTTATATATATATATATATATATATATATATATATATATATATATAATTACTTCTTTCGGTTATATATTTTTTCCTTTGATTATATATTTTTTTCTTTCAGTAATAATACTTAAAGATCTGAATACACCGATGGATGTTAACACAGACGAAACTGCAGTTACCACACAAGTTAAAGCTGCTTTAGTTTGAAAAAGTTGTATACAACTTTAAAAGGCTGCAATGGCAAAGACTAGCATTCAATGAGTATCTGCAGCTAAATATTTCTCCTGGAGGACTTCTCATTGTAAAAATGTCCACGTATGGCAACCTTTATACAGACTTACTTAAGATATGGCAACAACTCAACTTGAACTTGTCTTTGCAATATATGCGGCTGATGAATGAGTTCTTTGACCCTAAAGAAACGCAGCTCAAAGAAGAAATCACCAGTCTGTATACAGATCTATTGGACATTGTAGAAAATACCGTGCACTCAATACTGCTTTTTGAAATCTTTGATAAATTAGTAAGGTTTGAACGGGTACTTATTGAGCAGAAAAAGGGAAAACTTAGATGGGATATTAATGATTTTAATATAGGTAATGTGTTTTTCTGGCCAAAAACTAAGAGCATGAAGCAGAAGGATGATAGCCAAGTTACATCCACCAATCAGGGAACAGATAGCAACAGAACTCAAAATCATGACGTAACAATTGCCGTACAGAGTAGCAAGAACTCAATAGCATCTGTTAAACAAACTATTGAGAACATTCATGTGGTTCAGTCTTTACAAAGAGAAATAGAACAGCCAGTAGTTGACGCCAACAAAATATCAGCGCTCGACCCTGTAGAAACTCTCGTATCCAACAACGGAAAGGATGGTAGTTATTTGTTGCAATGCTTGGATCCCTTTCCAATACCACCCACGAAGAAACGTCTACAGAGTCAACGCAAGTGAAAGAGAAGCAACATGATTGAGTCCTGATATAGTGTTTAACATATCCAAACATACTTTGGCTGAAATTAAAAGAATGCTTCTTAACAAAGGTCTGACATTTATACCGGCAACTAGTACAGAAATATCTAAAACATTAACAGATTTTAAAATGTTTACAAGCAAACTAAATTTACATGCGTTTATGACTCAACAAGGAATTTTTAGTCAAAATATGTGTAATAAATATTATATTAGAAGTACTTTTGCCCCCTCCTTCTAATCAGGTTAATATGCTTGAAAAGATGGTAGAAAAAGACATATATCCTTTATATAATAGTAAGCATAAAAAACTTTTTATAATCTTAGCAAACCTGAATATGATGCTGTATGTTCCTTGCAGAATAATGGTAAAATTATTATCAAGCTAGCAGACAAAAGTGGGGGGATTGTTGTATTAGACAAAGAGTATTATGTCACTTCAGTGTTTCCTTATTGAATACTACTGACTATGCCTGTATTAGTAAGAAGACAACACCTGAAATCTTTGAAGAAGTTACTAAATGCCTAACTGATATGTTTTTGAAAGGGGCCATTGATGAAAAGTTATACAATTACTTACTTATAAAAACACATATTGTTCTGATTATTTATGGAATACCAAAAATGCAAAAGGACTTCTTGCAACCACCATTATGTCCTATTGTATCAGCTTGCACATGGGCTACTGAGGCTATTTCAAAATATTTAGAGTCTGAACTTAAAGTTGTATTAAAAACATCACCCACTATTATAAAAGATAGCTCTGAATTTATGCAGACACTTTATGACTGGACTGAAAATAACTCAGTACTTACTTGTTATCTGGTAATGTTAGATGTGACTCTTTATTTGCCTGTATTCCTAACCATCTGGGAATAGAAATGATTAAAAAGTATATTCAAGTCCACCCAACTTTAAGGGATCTGAACATAAATTTAATATATTATTTGCTCAAATTGGTGTTAATATATAATGTATATCCATTTCAAAATAACTATTATAAGCAACTATCAGGTGTTGCTATGGGAACATCAGTAGCAAACGCATACACTACTATTGTTATGAGTAGCTGGGAAATGGATACTATTTTAGATTCTACTAAATCTTTTAAATTATGTTGTCTTTTACAAAAGGTTTGTGGATGACATCTTTCTCTCATGGGATGGACCACTGAGTGAGCTGAATGATTTTATGAACAGTTACATGGCAGTACCTCATTTTTAAGATTCAAGAAAACTATACATTACAGATGCATTAATTTTTTTTAGACATTCATCTGAGGAAAGTCTGAAAGGAAAGCTAGAAACCACATTATATAGAAAAGAGGTCAAGAAATGTACTTACTTAGCAAGAGATAGCATGCTTCCTCTGTATATCTCTAACAACATTATGAAAAAACAGATGGCTAGAGTCAGCAGACTAAATACTTCAGATACTGAATGGATTCACCAGTTAGATAACATGGCTCATGACTGTGAAAAAACAGGGTAGAGTGAACAAAAAGCATTGGTAGTGAAAGATGACATTCTCTCTTTATCCACCTGTTTTTTTTTCTAAAAGAAGGACAATAGATAGTACTAGCAAAAAAGTCAGCACACAGAGTAACTGTAGATATATTATTAATTTTGATCAAAATATAAATAATATTAAAAACATTGTAAGAAAGCATTGGTCCCTTTTATCATTTGTACCAGAACTTAGAAATATAGGTGCAAATCCAGCATTTATACATAGAAGATGTACGACATTAAAGAATAAGTTATGTTATAAACAACAACAAACAAATACTATGAATAAAAACGGATAAGTAGTCATCATCTCAGAGAACTAAAGAAAGGTTATAACTAATTCATGATGTAAACATATTTTAAATACAAATGATGCACATACTTTTAAATTTCTTATATTAGAAAATGTTGAACCATCACAAAGAAGAGGTGGCATAAAAAAATATAACCGAAAGGAAAGAAAATAAGTAGATTTTGTATTTCAGATCTCACTATCTGCCAGGTCTTAAAGTGTTTTCTTTTAAACCTGAGCTTAATTTCCTGCATAATTGTATTAAATTAATATTTTAATCATATTTGATAATTGCATTTTAGAAGCAAGTCTAAGTAATGTCTTTTTAAAAGTTGATTTGTTTTAATTGGTTCTAATTGAACATGTGTAAAAAAAGCTTAGAGAATGTTAGATTGAAATTGTCACCTGAGGAAGTAGATTTTTTCTGTGAAAGTACTTTTGTACTTGTGTTGTTTTATTTTGGATATTAAACAGTTTCTTTTGGATATTAAACAGTTTTGTTGCCTGGAGTCGATACATGTATTGTTTTTTCACTTCTGTGATGGATTCCTGCGGAAAATCCAAGTGGCTCCTCTTGCACATCCTCTTGCGAGGGACCTCCTCAGTGGAGTGTTCCAGGGAGATATTGGAAGAGATGGAGAGTTCCCTGGTTGGAACTCCTTGGAAGCTCTTCTGGGCTGGCTATCCCTGAGGTGTAGGATGCGAGGACTCAAACACAGGATCTAAAGAAGAAGTATAGTATGGATCCAAAGAAGGGAGAGTCAACACTATTCTGGCTTGAGACAAAGCCCTCTCCACCACCTCAAAAGCAGAGAAGCTGAAAAGGTTGAGGGCAATCCCACTGAAGCCAAGGCTCCCAAAGCAGACAACCCCTGAGTCCCCCAAACCCCAACTCTGATGGAGAAGTTGAAGCACAGCTATCAAGCCAAAGCTATGAAAACTTCAAAGTCAAGGTCAACTCCTCGGGTCTGTCACCAATGCTTCAGCTCTGAGACCAATCATGCTCCAACAGTTTTGGAGCCAGCCAAAGCTATGAAAACTTCAAAGTCAAGGTCAACCCCTTGGATCTGACGCCAGTGCTTCAGCTCTGAGACCAATCATGCTCCAACAGTTTTGGAACCAATCAGGTCAGGGAAGTAACTAGAGTCGAGGTTGAAATAATCTTCAGATCAGATCGTTTGACTCCTGGGGTTTTGAGATCAAAGGACTCAGAATCGGTAGATTGCATTGGAGGAGGAGGAATTATAGGTTGAAAAGGAGGTTGGCGACTCATGGATCCAATACGAGACAGTGCTGGCAAAATCGCCATCTGGATCGGTGTTCTGAGGAATTTCCTCAATATCCTATCCACCTCCACTTCAGACAGACTATGGGAAGACCTAATGGAAGAGTATGTGGAAGGTGGCCTTGAGGATTTCTTAGGTGTTTCTTCCAAAAAGGGGGATGTCAGTCTCGGAGACACCAGCTCCACAGAGAACCTGGGAGCATGGGGCCAAGGAGATGGAACAGTCAACTGTGACGGATCCGAAGATTTCAGATCAAAGAATTTTAGGAGCCTTCTTTGGAGGTTTTACAGTAGGAGTAGGCTGCGGAGACTGGGCAGGAGAGCACTTATGGTGCTTCCTGGGTTCCTTCAATTTCTGAAGAAGTGCCTGAAGATGAAGCTAAGGTGGGAAGGAGGCCTTTCAGAATTAGCTTATTCCTCCTAGCGCCAATTGCTCTAGCATTAAAGGCCACACATATGGAACAAGAGGTGTCCAGATTTGCTGGACCCAAGCAATAAATGCACTCCCTGGGGGCATAAGAATTGGGGATTTTATGCCCACAGGAAGCACTTTTCTTAAATCCAGTCAGATTATCAGCTATACTGGAAAAAACACTAACAAGTCTAACACAGAAAGAAAGATTTTTACTACCAGCAATGGTATTTTGAGAATATACCTAATGGTATAGAAGGAAGAAGAAAAGGAATGGACTACTAACAACTGTAGTATAAAAATACTGAAAACTTGGTAGAGAAGGTTAAGGAGGATAAGGGGGTTAATTAACTCATTCACTCCAATGGAGCTCAGGAAGTTTGCACTGTAACTTCCAATGGGCGTAGCCTAAGCCTTCTGACAGAATCAAATTATGTCCACATTTCAAACAAATGTTCATATCTCTGGAACCATAGGAATTATGAAAGAAGTATAAATGGCAAACTCTTTAGCACAAACTATTTTTATAGTGGCAGTATTCTTTAGGGTCTAGGTCTTAAACTAAATTTTATAAGCGACAGTAAACACAGTAACTATTATATTTGTAATATTTTGTAAACAACAAAATATCTCAGCAACCACTCAAGTTGCACACATACTGTCAGCAGCATGTTATTCATCTAGCTGAGTGCTTTCATATGAGGCTAAGGAGTTTTGTCTGTGTTACTTGGATGCTGAGATATTTAGAAGAATGTGAAAATTATAGCTATATAAATTAATATAATAGAAACAACAGTTAATATCTATTTACCTGCACTAGACAGAGGTCAAATATTAATGCAGTTGAGTTTGCCATTGTATAAGCTTTAAGATGAAATCTTTTAAAAACTTATACATAGCATGATTTTGGAATTATTGATGCAAATATGAACAATATTTGACGCATAGAGGCATCAGTATGTGTTAACTGCAGATGCACCTGGAGGTGTCAATCGGATGTAATGAGTTAAACTAATAAGCAGAAGAAAGAACTTGTCAAAAGATAGAACAAAAATAAAACTTTCACTCATAATACCCCAAAGTAGCTTCAGGAATCACAATCCCAAACATATTGAAGAGCAGCAAATGAGATCTGAGGGTTTGTTGTGGTCAGAGGCATTATGAGTAAGGGAGGAACTAGAGATTCAGATTCTGGAATCTTTAGAACGTGGCTGAGTCAGATCCAAGGATTGGATCCGAACCCATTAGTTGAGAAATTAATAAAGATGATGACATCACATCTTGTAGTTTTCTGGCAAATCAGTGAGGACTGAATTCACTAAATAATGAAAAAAAACATTTAAGTTTCAGAGGTCATATCCTTCAGAAAATGCATGCTAAAACAAAGCCCTTTATTCTAGTAACTTTCTTAGTTTATAGGTTCATAGGTAAGTACTAGGCTATCTGCCCAAGGGCATTTATAAGCCTAGCCAGAATGTGTTGACTTTCACCACCCCCTTAGATTAGTTCCCTGTGCCTCTGTCCAGCAGAGCCATCAGTTCCCGGCACCACTGTCCAGCACAGCCATTAGTTCCCTGTGCCACTGTCCAGCAGAGCCAGTGCAGTGATCCCCGGGGTAAATTTTCTGTTTCCCATCCACCCGTCAAGGTTTCTCTTGAAGAGTGTTAGTGAGGTGCTCTGCCTGATGTATATTGGAATCCTGTTCCAAAGCATGGGGAGTATCTGGGATAGGAATCTATCCCTCCAGCATGTCCTATTTATCATTGTGGTGAGGTTTATATCTCTAGAGCATGTGGTGCTCTGGGATTTGTTTTTTTTAGGTGGAGCATGTCCATCAATTCTGGGTTGGACATGGCCTTGTATGAAAGGCAGAGATCACCTCTGAGTAAGCGGTATGCAACTGAGTACAGCTGGAGTTTCTTGAGTCGGGCTGCATACGGCATCTATTTGAGGCCAGTAATCCTCTTGGTGAGGTACTTTTGTGGCCTTTCCAGCTGTTGCAGGTGTCTTGTAAAGTACATCCCAAATGGGGCATTGTATTCTATGATGGGTCTAATGAGAGATGAGTAGAGAGGCACAATAACCTCTTTTGTTCTAGATGCGAACCCTTTTTTGATTAGGTGGGCCACATAGAAGGGTTTTCTAACCACCATGGCAATATGATTATCAAAGGAGAGATTACTATCTACTTGGGTCCCCAGACCCTTATTACATTTTCTGTATTTAGGGGACTACCACCTATGTGGTAGTTCGCGGGTATTTTGTTTTTTCCAAAGGGGATGACTATGCACATTTTGGCATTTAGTTTGAGGCCATGATTTTGATACCAGGTATCCGTCTCAGTGAGACCCATCTGAAGGGTGTCTGTATCAGCCGGAGAATCAATTATGGCCCCTAGTTTGCAGTTGTCTGCAAACTTGGTCAGACATAGTCCTCCTACGCTTGCCTGTACCTCTGAGAAGTATATACCGAACAGGAGGGGTCCTAAGACTGAGCCCTGGGGGTTGCCACTTGTAACCTGTTTAGAGTCGGACGTAGAGCCGGCAACTCTCATGATGTGGGTTCTATCCATGAGCCAGATGGCAACCCATCTCGTGACGTACAGGTTTATGTTCAAGCTGGTGAGCTTGTCTATAATACTAGAATGGGGAATGGTGTCGAAAGACTTTGCGAGGTCTAGGTAGGCTGTTTTGACCTCCTTTCCGTCATCTAATGCCTTGGTAACCATCTCAAAGACGTCCACCAGGTTTAGGAGGCATGATCTGCCCTTAATAAAACCAAACTGGGTAAGGTCCAAGGTTTGGAGGTTCCAATGTCTCTGTTAATGAGTTCCATAGCCTTGCAGACCAGGCTAGTCAAGCTTATAGGGCGATAGTTCCCGGGGTCCGTTGTAGCTCGACCTTTGTGGAGCGGGATAACTGTTGCTGTATGCCACTCTATGGGTACATAGCCTGTAGAGAGGCTGAGTTTGAACAGTGTGTTTAGGTGAGGAGTTAGTTCATTTTGGAGCTCTTCTAAGACACAGCCTGGGACCCCGTCTGGTCCCACTGAAGCTGTGTTTTTGGCTCTGGATAGGGCTGTTTTAACCTGTGCATCAGTGACTGACGGGGCCCTACATTCTTCTGGTTTGCTTATGCAAGAGAGGGGGTGAAGTTTGCACTAAACCTGTCTGCCAGAATGTTTGCAATATCAGTCGGTTCAGTGTATTTTGTGCCATTCTGCACTAACTCAGAGCAGATCTGAGAGTTTCCATATAGCTAAAGAACGCTTTGTAGTTATCTTTGGAGTCATTGGCAATTTTTCTTTCAAAACTAGCCTTGGAAGATTTAATGAGGGATCGTAGTTTCTTGCTGATACTGATCAGGGATGTCTTTCGTTCTTGGGAATTTACTCTTTTCTGTACTAGTTTCCTCCTTCTGTTGTATAGCTTGTTTATGGCAGGGGTCCATCAGACTGGTTTCCTTTTCTTGGATGAGCGAGTCTTGGTTTTTACTTGGGATAGCATGATCCATGCATTCCTGCAGATGCTCATAGAGTGCCTTTGTAAAGGTTTCAGCAGCTTGGACAGCATTGCCCTTTAGCATGGGGGCTGTGAACCCTTCCACCTCGGTCTTAAGTAATGTGAAGTTTGCTTTTAAAAAGTTTTTCATGGTGGTTTCCTTGATTGGGGGTGGGGGCGGAATGTGGATATCCAGAGTGATTAGTCTATGGTCTGATCTAACCAGTGAGGGGTTGACCTCTGGTGTGGAACACCGGTCGCCCATGTTGGTGATGACCAGGTCCAATATGTTGTTCCCTCTGGTGGGGGTGTTGACCAGTTGATCCAGGGAGTTCGAGTTTCTAAATTCGAGGAAGTGTTGGGCAAGGGAGTTACTACTTGAGTAGTTCTCCCAGTTTATGTTTGGGTAATTGAAATCGCCCAGTATTAAGGTGTTTGGTAGGACCTTCATATTTCCCAGTGTCTCCAGAAATGCGGAATGGGGTCCTGGGCCATGGTGGGTGATCTGTAGCAAGCTACAATTTGGATTGCAGTTTTGCCCATTGTTAGTTGCACATGGATGATCTTTGATGCATTGCGCTGCGCCACTAACCTGGAGGTGTGGGTATCCTTGATGAATATGGATACACCACCGCCTTTTGTGTTTTGGTCCTGGTTCTGTGGCCAAAAGGTATGGTATGAGTTATAGCCTGGTAGTGCTGGGGTGCTCTCTGGAGCCTTAAACCAGGTTTCAGTTACTGCACGGATGTCAATGTTCTCCATACTGAGGAGTGCCTCGAGTGCATGCATTTTGAGGTTTAGACTTCTGGCACTGAGTAGCATTACCCTCAGTTTTTGGTTACTTGAGCTATTTATGGTGGTGGGTTTGTCTTTTGAGCCTTGCCTAAAAAAGGCACTATGGGGACGGCAAGAGCCTTGGCCAGTATTCGAAAGCCTAAGGGTGACAGGTGCAAGCCATCTCTTGGGAAGCAACGTGGCTTGTCGAGCATGTCATCCCAGGCGGACAGATACTGGATCCTCTTGGAATGACACCAGAAACTTAGCCAATTGTTGAAATTGATCATTTTTTCTTTATACTGTGGCATCATTCTTGGTAAGGGCAGGATGCTACTTAGGGTCAGGGTCATACCGGCCTGGTCTACATGATCAGAGAGCTCTTCTATGTCTCTTTTCATGTAGTCCAGGGAGGTACGTCTCAGGTCATTTACACCAACATGGACAATGACAGAGTTGCATTTGTACTTGTTCTGGAGTGACCTGAGTGCTTGTGTTATGTGGCGGATCCTGGCACCTGACAGGCAGTTAACTGTAACCTTCTCCTTGTCCAGCCTAGTTAGTGGGACATCAGTATGCCTGACTATAGAGTCACCTATTACTAGTGTGTTGGGTATGTTATTTTGCATGAAGGGCTGTGATTGCGTGGCACACTGATTATGTGAAGTATGTGTTTCATGGTTGGTGATGGGGTGTGGAGGTTGCTTGGATGTCTGCTTTGGAGGTCTCTGTTGCTTTTGCAGATTTTTCTTTAGAGCCTCCGAGTATGTTTTCATGTATTCATGTGTGTTATTTGCCGGTGTTGGTTTATTAGGTCTATGTGAGACTGGTGGTGTGTTGCAAGTATTACCCTTCTCCTCTTGACAGTCTTGGGATGAGAGAGCTTTGCCTCCAGTTTGGCTGTATAGTTGCATCTCTCGCATATATTAGTGTTTGGTGGTAGGAGAACAGGGTTGTCTGTGTACATGAGGTAGTTGTAACATTGCCTCAAAATGCCTAGATTCACAAGTTGGACTGGAGAGTACACCAGAAACTGCCCTTTGGACATGCCTGAACAGGTAGAGTACTCTGGTTTTCTGATTGGCTGGTGGGGACGAATAGAGTACCTTGTCCTTCTGGACAGTATAGGGGGGTCTAGTACTAGGGTTAATTAGTGCTTGCTATAAGTTTTAAGCAAGTGCTTGACTGGGAAATAAATGGTTTGAGTGCTAAAGTTGAAGGTTTGTCTAGTTCCAAGGGAAAAATTGAAGAGTAGACTTCGTGGAGCCGAGAATATTTCAACTCTAGCTAAATGGTGCTGCCTGTGCACAAAACCGCACAAATGCGGTTTTTATAGCAGGGAAGTGAAAGAGATAGAAATTAGCCCAAAATGGCTGATAAACTACTAACTTCTGGGCTGAAACCACTCCTCCAGGGACAGATAGGCTGCTCAAAGCTCCTCTCTCTCACAGGTGAACAGAGAAACTTCCTTCTATCCAAGTACAATATGGGCAACACAGAAACTTGTAACTCAGCCCTGGATTCAGCAATAACCTGAAAACTGGACTATACTAGTTCAGAAAGGTGGGTAACAAGTATATATATTTTTTTCAGAAAATAGAGTAGATACAATGAAAACAACACTTTGAATGCACAGAAAACAACACTTTAAATGCACAGAAAAGGCTATCGCACTTTAGTGTGTAGCCTACAACAGCTAAACAGATTATTTAAACACAAAAATGAACAGATTATTTAAACACAAAAATGACTTAATTCAAGTGCAGGCAGCAAATAAGTACAATATGTAGAAATAACAAACTTTTAAAATCACAGATTCGCTAAAAAAAACTGGCGTTTTAGGCGGAATTAGTTAAGACAGCAAGAAAAGCAGAAAACTGATAATTAATCACTCCAAAGTCACTCTTTTGTCTCTCTGCTGCTGTAGACTCTGCAGAACACCTGGAAGGCACTTACTGAGTGGAATACAAGCGTAAAAACTGTGCAAATGAGGTTTTTATAGCCCCAAAATGGCCAATAAACTACTAACTTCTGGGCTGAAACCACTCCTCCAGGGACAGATAGGCTGCTCAAAGCTCCCCTCTCTCACAGGTGAACAGAGAAACTTCCTTCTATCCAAGTAAGGTATGGGAAACACAGAAACTTGTAACACAGCCCTGGATTCAGCAATAACCTGAAAACTGGACTATACTAGTTCAGAAAGGCGAGAAACAAGTATACATATATATATATATATATATATATATATATATATATATATATATATATATTTTTTTTTTTTTTTCCCAGAAAATAGAGCAGATACAATCAAAACAACACTTTACCCAATTAACCAGTTAAAAGCTTAAAACTGAGCCCTGTTCCAGCAGTCTTCAATCAGACAAGTTCTAACTGCACAGTCCTGCCACTAGGGTACAGAGAAATCTTCTCCAAAAAAGATGGCCTGGATCAGTGCTCAATTTATACAAACAAAGCTAGATCCAGCTGGCCTGAATCTAGTCTATTCTACAGCAAAGAAGGCGTACAGATTTCAGAAAGAAACAGTTCAAGTAAGCATGCGCAATAAGCCTTAAACCAGAAATTCCCAGCTCAGAAGGGCAAAATCTAGCCTCTCCTCCCACAAGAGTGCAGACCACAAAACTTCTTAATGTAAAATAACTGGCCTGAAGCCCAAGTGCTTAAGCCAGAACTAATACACTTTTAGAATAACATACATTGAGCCTTCAATCAGCAGTTCCCAACTTAGAAGGATGTACGCTCCCTGTCCTGCCACAACAGTGCAGACCACAAACCTTCTGAATGTAAAACAACTGGTTTGAAGCCCAAGTGCTTAAACCAAGGGCCTTAGAATAACAGTTACAATTTAATCAGGCTACTAACAAGCAGTAATAAAGGCAGCAGAATAAATTCAATACAGTACTTTTAAGAAGAGGCAAAAGCAAAATAAGGTAATAAAGTAGGAAGAAACACAAATACAGTAAGGCAGATGAAGTGCAAACGTTTTTTCTTTTTTTTGACATGGAGGAAATAGAGCAGATTAAGATTCTATAGGGGAATGTCCTTCCCAAGAGCTCTCTCTGTACACCGCAGAGGAGATGGGACTGGTAGGAGTATCTGAAATCAAAATATGATCTCACTGTACTCAGTTGAGTGAGCAAATGAGATGGGTCCAGGAGGAGTGTGCAAAAAGAGATTTACAGCAGGGGCGGGCAATTCCAAAGCCACCAAGATTAACACCACAACAGAAAACAGGGGTGGGGGTGGGGAACTAACTGCAGAGAGACAGAGACACAATATTTACTGAATCAAAGACACACAATATTTACAGACTCAAATATTAAATAAGTGCAGAGAAAAATATACTTAAATCAGCTTGTGTCCAGTTGATATATGCAGACAAGTCTCAGTAGCCAGCAACTCGATTTAAAATGGTTACTAGAAATGTAACCAACACAGATTTTAATGCTAGCAGAAACCCCAAGCTAACACACATATACACAGCTTATACAGGCAGTAGTTAAAATTTGTCCCTATTTTTGGGTCTTTGCCCCCCCCCCCCCATTGTTTTTGGCTTTGCATAGAGTTCTTGTGGTAAGAGGCTGTGAGGTATGGTCAAGTGATAATCTTTAAAAAACACTTTTCCCAGGAAAAATAACACATTTCACATTTAAAAAGTTTAGTTTTAGTTATATTTATCTCAATCTAGTTCTATACTATTTTTTCTCTCTCACATCTCCTCTGTCTTTTCTTGAAATTCTTTTCTCTTTGTTTCCCTCTTTCTCCCTCTCCTACTTCTCTATTCACCCTTCTTGCTTCTTCCTGCCTCCCATCTGAACTCACACTACTGCTAATAGCCTCTCCAACTTTGCTTTCCCTTTTCCTCACTCAGTTAGCATTTAGCTCTAAATTTACTTACCTTGCTGATTGTTTTTTTCCCCTTTTGGACAGATAAGGGATCAGGGCTGGCCCGCTACACTCGGGCTCACACTGCTCCCTTACCCTACCCTGATTCCCACCCTACCCCAGTTCTCTTACATTTATCCTACCCCAAGCTCCTCCCACCATTACAACTCATCCAATCACACCCATCTTCCAATTATAATCAATTTAACTCTATCCTCCCCA
Organism: Protopterus annectens; assembly: GCF_019279795.1. Lineage (NCBI taxonomy): Eukaryota > Metazoa > Chordata > Ceratodontiformes > Protopteridae > Protopterus > Protopterus annectens. Next base: position 362,138,255 of record NC_056741.1, read on the forward strand.
TCACACTAGACACACTAATTATCCATTAATTATCCTACATATATCCACTTAACCTCCCTTACCTCAGGCCAGGATATATTTTATACTCAAACAGTACTCCTATCCCAGTAACAACAACTGCAATCTCCTTAATTCAACCCCCCATTCTACTATGTCACTTATCTCCAATACTGTACTACCTAGTCTCTCTCTAACCTTTTACTTTCTACTACTAACATCACTGCAAATCAGCAATACATACCATAAAGCTGCATCTATAACTGCAACTCATACACCTTCTCTGACATACATTCTAGAATATCCACAACATGCATAACCATGTGCATCAAACTAAAATCCCTCCCCTACAAGAAAATAAAATAAACTTTGCATTAAAATATGAATATAAATCACAAAGGAAACAGTAACCTAATCTCCCACATACAAACTCCAAACTAACCCTCTGTGGTGACATACATCCCAACCCTGTTCCAATCCATTCTCGCCTTCAACCCCTGTAACTCCTATAAATCACGAAGCTTCACTACCCTTAATCTTAATCGTATCAGAAAATAATTCTAGATTTACATGCCTGGATAGCACGCGACAAGCCAGATTTTATAGCCGCTACTGAGACATGGCTAAAATCCTTACATTAAAAATATAGAATTTCTAACTTTGCTTGTTTAAGATCTGATAGACCCCCAAAAATAGGTGGAGCTGTCACACTGATATACCCTAACACTTAATATAGCCTCATATACTAAATCCATTCCTAATTTTACCCCTGTTGAAATACTAATATATTACTTAAAAATGAATAACTGCAAAAACCTCTGTATTATAGTCCTGTATATCTCCCCTGGCAATAACATTCCCGTATTAGAGGAAATCCTAAGCCTGGATAACTAATAACATAGAAAAATGAAACAATCATTTTGGGCAATGTAAATATTAACTGGCTAGATATCTCACAACACAACCCTTCCTCCAGCATGAACTTATATAACTATACCCAGCTAATTACCAACATAACTATACTCAACAAAAACAACAAGAGTGGCTCAATCCAGGACTGGATTATGGTCTCTGATCCTAACAGAATCTCCTCCATAGGAAGGCTTCCTAACAGCATTAGTGATTACAAACCTGCCTTCATAATGCATAAATCTACCTCAATGCTTAGTGGACACCAGTATAGATACACCAGAGACCTATCCCACTTCTGCCCAATCTCAATTAATGAAACGTTATGCAGTATCAACTGGGATCCACTAAAATTCCGTCCCGTGGATGATGCTGTCGATCTTTTTAACTCTACATTTTTTCAGATACTAAACAATCTAGCTCCACTCTAGCAAAAGAGAGTGAACTAATCATGACAGTTGGCTTACTAGAACCACTAAGCAACTCATGACTGCCAGGGACAAAGCCTGGACGTTATGGCAAACCCCCCCCAAAAATCCCTCTGACCTAACCCAATACAAACAACTCTGCAATCAAGTAAAGCATTTAGTCATTAAAGTAAAAAACTATCGGTCTACAAAACCACCATATGCAAAACATCAAAAAAGTCTGGAGCTCCATCAATTCCTTATTAAACCCAGGCATAAACAATCTTTGTCCAAATCCAGATAAAACACCCATAGAAATCACCTCACTTTTTAACTCATATTTCACAAACATAGCTAATCTCACAGCCAAATTCTCTCAGACCAACTGAGGTCCTTCAAATCCATCCACACCCCCATTATCCATCATTCTCTCTCACCTATACCCACCACCACCATAAAAAAACTACTTCTCAAACTCAAACCTGGCTCCAATGCCCCTGATAGCTGACATTTGTAGGAATTCTAGAGGTAGGTTAAGTCCATTGCCTACCCAATCAGTATACTTGTTAACAGATCCACTCAGGAGTCTCAGATACCTACAATCTGGAAAAAAAGTATATATTCTCCCTCTTCATAAAGATAGAAATAATACTGACATCTCTAACTTCCGACCCATCTCTAAAAACCTGCAAAGATGCACCCATAATCAACTTCTTAATTATCTGCTACACAACAAAATCCTCTCTTCCACTCATCATGGTTTTAGGTCAGGTCACAGCACCACCACAGCCCTTAAATCCTTCTTGGACACAATTACCAGGCACATGATGCTGGAAAAATTGTCTCTTTACTCTTTCTTGATCTTTCCAAGCCCTTTGATATGGTCTCTCACCCTCTTCTTCACTCTAAACTCTCCAACTTAAATTCCTCCCCTTTTTACAGTTCTCCATTATGACTTTAACAGCAAATGATCCTTTGTTCCATATGACTTTCTTTTATTGCCCTTTTGCTCTATTGACATAATTCAGTTTTATTCTAAATGACAATAGACTCTCAGTACCAATTCCAGTTTGGTTTACTATCAAAATGTCGATCACCCATTGTCGAATATACATACTGTTGACTCCTTAATGCGAAAGCCGTAATGTCAATTCTTCAAAATATCGAAAAAACACAGAACGTCGACATTTCCGACCGCTCCACACCACAAAAAAAAGTGCTACCATGGGTCAAAAAGGGGGGCGAGATTTTGCATTTCGGAATATCGGCATTCGACATTATCAACAGTCACAGTTTGGAGTTCTCGTTAGTGGTGTCGGCAAGGGGTGATCGACATTTTGATAGTAAACTGTATAGTTTATTTGTCGTCGGAAGGCAAGTTATTTGTGTATAAATTTTAGGGTAGTTTGAAGGTTCACTCTTACACAGGAACATCGTTTTTCCTGTTGTTAGCCAGGTTGGTGTCTGTTTGAAGATGTTAATACTTTTAACCAGAAGTTAGGTACTGCATCTGGGCCTGGGGTTTTCCAATCTGAGGCTTTTCTTAATTTTGTTTCAATCTCTCTGGCTGTTACTTCATCCCATTTCAAAACCTGTACCTTTAAACTTCTTATTTTTTCTTTTACCTCTTCTATCCATTTAGCATCTTTATTATGTTCCACAGGATCTTCATAGATACTTCTCCAAAATGTATCTGTTTCTTCTTTTTTTTGGTGGTATTTCAATTCCTTTTACCTCGTTTCCAATTCTCTATAAAACTTTTTGGGTCATCAATAAATTGCTTATATTGTACTTTTCCTTTATATTTATCTGCGTATCTTCTAAGTTTTTCCGCCTATGCTGAGATTTTTTAGTTGATTTGCGATAGTGTTTGATAGATGATTATCTGTTCTAATATGTCTATCGTTCTAAGTATTTTCGTTGATCTGTTACCTCTTGTATACTCTTCTAACAGTGATACTTGTCTTAGTTGCTTTATAGTTTTCTCTATTCGATACTTCCATGATGGTATTCGATTTCTCCCCTTTCTCTCCCTCATTACCCTGTGTTCTTGTGGTAATATATCCCGTTTACTTCTGTTATAGTGCATGGATCTCTATGGACAGTCCTAATTATTGTGTTCATTTGTTTCATCAAACTTTTAATTTTTTAGATTTTACTGACCTTCTGCTGTCTATTTCTTTCATTGATCTTAATATGTCTATCTATCCCTATTAAGTCAAGCAACTCTTCTCTTACCTCTTCTTCTAAACTGAGGGCACATTTTTTGTTTTCCATTTCCTGCAGGCATTCTATAGAAAATTCTATTTCATCTTTCTGTGGCACATTCTCTTCAATTTCATCCTGTGTCACCCATTGCTCTGTCATATGAGAACTCACTGGCCTATCACTCCTCAACATTAACTGTGTCAACAGTTTCCATAGTTTCCTGTTTCTTCTCTTGCTGTCCAGCTTCAAGTGAATGTTTATACTTGTTTCCTGTGGAAGGCTTCAAATATCTTCGTATGGCATCTGACCAATTGCTTCTCATTCTACTGGTTTCCCCTTAATTTGGAGTTCCATTGCTCTATCCTTTTGTGGTGCTTTCTAAATTAGATTTAGATTTTCTACACTGAATCCTTCACTTTGGAGGTACTCCATAACCTCAGTTTCTATTTCTTTAACTCCTCCATTACTGATCTCCTTTTCTACTTTTCCTCTGTCTTCCCTTTTTTTTTTGTATTGTAAAGCTTTCCATGTCCAGAATCCTTTGCCTGTATTTCTCTTCAAATATCTTTGGTGCTGCTCTTTTTGAATTGATTAGTTTTGCTTTCTCCTCTGCACAGATATTACAGCACATTAATCCTCTTTTTCTTTCCCATGCCCATATTTCTTCTTCAGATGTCTCCCGATCTTTCTGTTTTTCCTTACTTTGGGGACTCATTCCAGCATGCCATGATGCAACACCTTTCCTCTCTATGGCAATGCACATTTGCCATGACTGCACTTCCCAAAACCTAACACTACCTACTACTCTGTTATAACTCATCCTCCTCCTACTTACTTAGGCAACTGCAATTATTATACTATCCAGTATATCTGTTGAACCATTACGTCAAGCTGATGACTTTACAATGACCAATTATTCACACTATGCTGCTATTAGGAGTAACCTAATTATCCAACTTTATATCCAATCTTGTCATGTGATAAACGTACAATCACTTTATCCTTTATGTTATCTAATAGCATGCAACAATTTTCACCTACTCACTCAATTCCTACTGCAACTCACGCATAGCTATGTAGCTTATGATAATCTATTTAATTGTATAAGTTGTATATTGCATACAGTATATCTGATTGTGGAGCTTTTTTCCCCAGGCCACTAATGGAAATGGGCTCATTAAGGCCCAGTGGACCATCCTGGTAAACAAATGCAAATAAATAAATAATAAAACATAATAAGGGTGGTCCAGTGGTGCACCGGTTAGAGCTGTCGCCTCACAGCAAGAGGTTCTCCAATTCAATTCTCAACTGGGATGCCTTCTGTGTGGAGTCTGCATGTACTCCCTGCCTTTGCATGGGTTTCCTATGGGTGCTCCGGTTTTCTACCCCATTCCAAAGACATGTGTCAGGAGTGTTTATTCCCGGGCTTCCACTGAAAATGGGCTCTGTCACAGTTGGATGTTCTTGGTAAACAAATGTTAAATAAAGTAGAATTTTGTTCCCCAAGGGAGCTTACCTACCCAACAATGGAAAGCATTAGCCGATTGTCAGTCCTCAAAATTCCACAAAAGGGGCACTCTTCGGCAGCAGGAAAGCCCTAAAGATCCTGGAACCAAAACCACTTATTCTTCATCTCAGCTTGAGATGAATAATGGTTTAAGCATGTAGAAGGCGCACTTGAAGCTTTGGGATCTGGTTTGCTGTTATAGGTTTTGTAGGATATAACCCAAGTAACTAATATAGCTAAGGCTGCTGCAACAGTGATCAATATAATGAAGATAATGTGTATTTAATTGAAAACTTTGAAATAAATCCAATACCCATTTCAGATCAAGGTTGTGCGTTAGGCCCGGCAAGCCAGCATGTAAAACTCTACTGCCAATCATTAGCAGACCGGAGTTCCGCTGTGGCGACCCCACAAACAAAAAGACACAAACAAAAACCCATTTCATATCATATACCAATAAAAACTAAGATAAAGATGCAAGTTAATGAAGTAAAAATGAGATAATGTCTCTTTCAGACTTATCTGCTAAAGTGAGGAATTTAAGGAATGGGTGTTAGAAATAATTTAACAGGATAGATATTTCATCAAAAGGGACAGCTAATAAAAAGGATGAAGCAAAACTGAAGATTAAAAACATGGTAGAAATAAGTGAAAATGGGGAAATGTAGTATAAATTGTTTAGCAGGGTTGACAAAGTTAAAGTATTATAGGTTAAGGGGAATCTCACAAAACTAGAAGAGGTGGGAATAAAAGGGAGTATCTGAACAATATATATGAGTTAGATGAATGTCACTGTTGAAGTGATACCCCAGCCCAAGTGTAAAAATGGGAAAAGGGGTTGTGGATGGAAGGATGGACAGACACAGGTTTTGAAAGGTTGCTGTTAAGCAGCCATGTTGTTAGCAACAACTCCAGAGCACAAACACTTTTAGCGCAACAACTCAGACAATATAAAGTAGAAAGGGTTTTAGCCAAATTAAGGGAGACTTTAACGAGAAAAATAACCAGAGATTCTTAGGAAATATTAGAGTTATTTGAAACATTGTATGAACGTTTATATAAAGCAGAGGAAAGTGGAAGCCAAAAAAGGCATAAATAGAAATATGTATAGAAGGTGTAATTATGTCAAGGTTAAATATAGATGAGTGTGAGCAATTAATAGCTATGATAGAAAGAGAGGAGATGAAAATGGTCCAGGAACAGGCAGCATTTCTGTTAAAGTTTGAAAGTTGGGAATCAAAAAAGTTAAAAAGATTTGGAAAGTTTTGTTTAACAATATTTTACAAGGGGAGAATACCAGCATCTTGGAAAAAAGCTGTGATGGCCGTTTTACCCAAAGAAGGTTAATACCTTCAGAACCAGCTTCATATAGACTCATTTCAATTTTAAACCACAATTGTAAATGCCTATACTAGCTATGAGAATGGAAAAGGTTTTGCCAAAATTGGTAATAAACAGATCAGGGTGTTTTCTTATAATGATAAGGCACAACAGATAACACACTAACCTTTGGTTTATTCAGCATTCCAACATATATAATATGATACTACTACACTACAACATAATGGAGAGGCTGTACACCTGAGTATGTTGTCCTTGTTAACTGGAGGCCTAATCTGCCAGAGTTGGTGGTAGCTCTGGTGGATGTTAAGATGCCATAGCACCTATTGAAAAGAATAGGAGTCCTTTATTTATATATAAAATAACTCTTATTTACAAAATATTTACATCTTTGCAAATATTTACATACATACAAATATACAAATCTGTTTACACAGATTATATTACAATTTCCTTTACAATCATACCAAATTTTCATCCCTATTAGATCCCTACTACTTTTTCCATAACCACCATTTGATTTTACTTAATATTGTTGCTAAAATCCATTTAACATTAAACATACAGATGTGAGCCACTTAACATACTTTTGCACAATGTCTGCACATTTATGCCCATGCTGTACTAAGCAGATGTTAATGCAGTCATATGTTGTGCAGAAGGACATCAAGAGAAGCACTATGTAAAGAATATGATGTCACATCCTCATTGCATAACGTTCTTTGGGATAGAATACATCCTGGATGTTGAGAGGTGCATACCTGTAATTCATTTATGTTTTCATTCCATATAACCCATATAACATTAAATAACTCTTTATTCAACATATTCTTTATTTCTATTCTTATATCCATATTTAATTATATCCATGTTTATTTTATCCACTTCCTTTATATCTTTAAAAAATTCTTTAAACAGTTTTCCCCATAACTTGTTTACTTTTTTACATTTCAGAAACATGTTCTGTAGTTTCTTCTTCTTGACAATGTAATCTATCACTTTTCTTTTTGTATGGCATTTTTCCTTTTACTGGCAATTTATCCATTACCAGTCTCCACAAAAAATCTTGACATTCTATTTTCTGATTACACCATTTGCTTCTTATTTTTATAGCTTTAATTTTTTCATCAGTTAGATTTTCCCATGATTTTACATAGTAATGTTTTATCATTACATTCTTATACCATAGCCATTTTTATTTTCCACAAAAATATTTTTCTTAGTAACATTTTATTTCTTCATTTATACACTCTTTTTCTTACCATATCACAATAGTTATCATACTTATATTTATACGGTTTTACTAATAATCTCTCATCTTTGTTTATTTATCCACTTTAAAACTTTGTACAAATTTAATGAAGCAGCTTATATCACTGGGTTAATTAACCTTAAACTTCCGTCTTTATTTACACACAGAACTCCTTTTTTTACAGGGTTAAATCCATAACCCCCAGATCAATGAAAACATTATCTGCAATAATTTATTTTCAAATACTGTTGGGAACATAAATACACTTGCTAAGTATGTTATTTTCCTAACAGTATGGAATTTATCAAATAAGCCTTTTTTTCTGAATGATAATTTATATGTTCTCCAGAAAAGACATGTTTGCTTTATATCTTCTATTGTTTTTCCCCACTAAATTCTAGTTTTATCTTTATTCTCAAATGTTACACCCAACACAGACATGTCATTCATTGTAAAATATATACCTCCAATTTTTACCACATCACCTAAACTTTTACTTTTTTAAAGTCATCCCTATTATCTCTAGACACTCATTAGTGCAAATTATTAGCAATTTTTATCATTTATTGTAAAATATATACCTCCAATGTTTACTACATCACCTAAACTTTTACCTTTTTAAAGTCATCCCTATCTCTAGGCACTCATTAGTACAAATTATTAGTTATTTTATCTGAATTTTGTTTTTTGCAGTTATTATATTGTCATCTGTATACGTTAGCATAAATGGAATTTGTATCCCTTCAGCTCTGCCGCCTTCATTTTGCAATTTATTTCACATACTATCACATTCATAACTAATGCAAAGACTATACAATTAATTGGACATTCCTGTCTTACACCACTCTTCATATGCACCTCTTGGCTTAACCAGTCATGTACAAGTATTTGTACTTTTATTAATATATGCTGACATATACAATCTCACTAATATTATATTATTTCATTATTACCCACAAGATTTCATGTCCAGTTGTGTCAAATGCCTTATTAAGATCTTTTATTATGATTTTTGCTTATTCCTTTCTATCCATAATATCATCCACAATTTCTTTATCATTAATAATTCTTGACAACCCTTTCCCTAAATACTTGGCATGGCTTGGAAAACTGTTGTTTCATCTATCAATGACTGGACTGATTAAATAAATATTGTTAGGCATAGAACAAATAGAAAACATTTAGGAAACGATGTATCTATTTTCTGCAAAAATCATTCAACTCCTATGAAACAAGATGATGCCCCTGACAACTTTGGAATTCTGGATGCAAGTATTCAGCAATCCAAGGATCCAGTTTGTTTAGAAGGAAAGAAAAAAAGAAAGAAAGGAAGAAGTTCACAACAAGCAACAAGGAAGAAAAAGAAAGTGATTAATGCCTGTAAAGGAAACAGAATACGTAGTAAAATGGGCACTACTTTGTTATGTAACACACAGTTACAGGGAATAATATTTTACTATCAGAAAATCTTCAGTCTACAGAAGAAGGCACCATTTTTCCAACGCAGAAGGTAGAAAAAGAGGCAAGGAGCAGGTGAAAAGGAAGAAATCAAAATTAAACATGTATGGATTGAAGAACATAACTGTTAGAAAAAAGAAGAGAAAGACAGATGTTGACTGCAAGGCCCAAGCTGTGGATTTACAATACCAGCTGGATGAGAATTTAATACACAATGAAAACAGTGGGATTAATAAGACTAATGGTGAAGATCTATCCTTTGTAACAACTGACAGAGCAGGTATTACTGTATTAGAAGCTGAAGATTCATCAGAGCTGTCCAGCAAAGATATTCTGGTAATTGGAGATTAAATTATTAGAGGAACTGATACTTATATCTGCAGTGAAGATAATGAACACTGAATAGTGATATGCTTGCCAGGAGCAAAAATAGAAGATGTGAGAAAAGCCATGGAATGCCTTAATGTAAGGAAGTACGGATCCATTTTTATTCATGTTGGTACAAATAATGTCATCCACAAGGATTCACTGACAGCCCTATTAGATAGTACAACTTGTACTGGTGTTAGGATGTATTTTTCACAAATCACCTACAGAAAGGATAGTCAGGCCACTGTGAATGAAAAGATTTTTTGGGTAAATACTTACAAAGAAAAAATGTCCTGTTTTAAAAAATGGAAATGCGTACAGCATCCAAGCCTAGTTTTGGCACACGTGTTCAGATAAGATGGTGTGCATTGGTCAAGATCAGGGAAGAGAATTTTTGCAGTAGATATTTTGTAATATTTGACAAACACTGGGCAGGATTTTGTCAGGTCGAAAATTTAACAGTTCACAGATAGCAACATTTGATGCATCTCTGATGGTTGTTAATGCTAGGAGCATTAATAATAAAGTTTTTTATTGGAAAATGTGCTATATTCCCAAAAGATTGATGTTGTTACTGTTTGTGAAACATGGTTAAAGAACAATGATTGAAAATCAGTTCTGTCAGGGTATAAATATTTTTACTGTAACAGACTTTCTAACAAAAAATCATGTAGAGGTGTTAGGATAGGAATTAAAGATAATTATAAGACCTGTAATTATTACATGTTCAATGATAACACCAATACTATAGACTGTGTAACTGTGGAACATATAACAATTGTTGGAGTATATAGACCACCACAGTCAAGTGCAGATGTCCTAGAGGAATTCACACATTTCTTGCATGAAACACAGGAGGAAAGAATAATATTAGCTGGGGATTTAAATTTACCAGATACAGACTGGAATAATATTGATTCAACAATGTTAGTAAGGAAATTGTTCACAATGTATATTCAGGAACAACAGTTGCTTCAGACTGTAAAAGAAACCTACCACGGTCGGAACATACTAGACATTGTTTGTGTTCCTAAAGAAATTACTTCAAGTCAAGTTTTACCACCACTGATGTGCAGTGATCATGGGTTTATAAAGATTAATTTGTTGCTAGATAATTGTGCCAAACTGAAATCTAAACCAATGCACAGAAGGTTAATTACAGACTATATTGAAGCCAAACAGTCACTATGTAAAACTAACTGGAGTGAGGTGTTCAGTGGAAAAAACTGCAGATGGAATGTGGAAAGTTTTGTAAGGGAAACTGAGTGCAAAAGATAAAAAAAAAATATTTAACATCCGGATCTACATATATGACATCAGGGGGATACATTACCATAACAAGATATCTGATTACGATGAGAGAAAAAAAATATAAGACATGGAAGAGAGGTCGGACTACAAATTTGAAAACTGAAATAAACAAACAGGACAAACAGATTAAGCATAGTGTGAGACAAGATCAAGAAAAATTTGAAGAAAATTTATATAAAGACATTGAGCATAATAGGAAACCTTTTTATAGATGTATAAGATGTGGAAGGAACAAATACTCACAAATTGATAAACTGTGTGCAGATTTTAAAATTACAGATATATTTACAAAATCTTATGCAAAACAGTATGGCTCCACAAAAGGGGTAATAAGTTGTCCTAGTGACATCCAGGTAACCCAGATACTAGAATCAAATTAGATTATACTGAAAAAGAACTGCGCAAACTGGATCCAAACAAAGCACAGGGAGGAGACAAAATTGGGAACAATGACCTGAGAACACTTCAGCAAGAACTTAGGTCATATATATATGGGGAGATTCCTCAAGACTGGAGACATGCACTTATTAAACCTGTCTTCAAGGGAAAGAGGAGTAGGACAAACCCAGAGTCGTATACACTCTTAAGTCTACTTTCATGTTGCAGAAAAATAATGGAGAAGGTAATATTGGATAAGTTATTGTCAGAACTGGATAGCTTGGGACTTGAAACCATATATCAGCATGCATATATTGAAAACAGATCTATTACCACCTGTAACATGATGTTCTCTGACAATATAACAGTTATGAATGAAAAATTGTGCTGTGATGTAATTTATATAGATTCATCTTCAGCATTTGGCAGGGTCATACACAAAAGACTGATCAATGAATTAGTACAACTAGGTATTGATGTACTCTTGATAAGATGGATAGCTGCATGGCTTACAAATAGGACATGGCAAGTATCATACAGCAACTAGACAGGTGAAATCCTTGGTTACAGTCAGGGTGTCCCACAGGGCTCTGTTCTAGGCCCTTACTTGTTTAAATTCTATCTTTCAAGCCTAGCTTTTTCATCTGAGGTGTTCTACTGTCTATATGGAGATTAACTGAAACTGGGTAAACTGATTACATGTGTTACAGATAAGGTATGTCTGCAAAATAACTTGACTAAATTAACCATTTGGGCAAAGGAGAATAATATGCTGATAAATGCATCTAAAACTAAGCATATGAAACTTGGGAGACATAAATTGAAAGGTAAATATTTAATACATCACACAGCTATTGAAACTGTAGACTCATTTAAGAACCTCAGTATATGGGTATATTCAGCTATGAGTTTTTCTAATCACATCAACCAATTAGTTAATGATAGTCATAGAACTGTAGGTTATATAAAAAGATTTATAAAGTCTAGGAAATCAAAAATTATGTTGTTAGTTAAATTAGACCCAAACTTGAGTATGGAATAACAATATGAAAACTCTATAAGAAAACAAGCATGAGTAAACTGGAAAGAGTACAGAGGAAATACACCAAGGGCATCCATGGATGTGAAAATTTAAATTATTATGAAAGACTAAAATATCTGAACTTGTACAGTGTCTCTTATAGATATCTAAGAGGAGATCTTATTCAAGTATATAGGGCATTTAGAGACAACTACCTCTGGCAATGTTTGAGGTTATCAAAAAGTACTTGAGAATCATCAGACAACCTATGTAGAAGATTCTATAGGAATGACAAGTGCACTAATTGGTTATCTGACAGAGTAGCTGATGTATGGAACAGACTACCAAATTATATTAAAGCAAGTACTAGTTTAGATATTGTTAAGAACAGCCTGGACACTTACTATGGGAACAAGTGTTATGGTATATTGGCAAGCAAGAAGGGATTTTAATGCCAGTGCTTGAAGTATTTGTATGTATGTATGCATATATGTATATATTATATATGCAGTCTTCCATAATAATTTCCAATTTAGGTTCAAATCTCTTTTGTAATATTTTCATAAAGATTTTATAAATCACTACTATTCAATACTATTTGATCTCCAGTTTTTTTAATCCTTTTTCATCTTCCTTCTTCCATATGAATTTAAGTATTCCACTGCATAATTCTTTATACAAAAAAAATAATTTAACCATTCTTTCAAAATCTTTAAAAAATATTTTTTTGCCAATCCCTTAAATTTTTACACATTTAATACCCTATTCCATTTGGGCCTGTAGCTGAATATATATATATACATATATATATATATATATATATATATATATATATATATATATATATATATATATATATATATATATTTACTTGTCCCAATAATTTATCTAGCTCATTTAAAGAAACCTCCTTTTTCAACTCTTTATTATCTTTTTCTGTTACATTTTTTTTTACTTTCCATGTTGTTTCATTACATTTTTTTTCTTTGAACATTTATTGTACATATTGTACTACACTCTTCATAATCCTTTCTTGAGTTCTTTCTATTTCTTCTTTTACATGTTTTATTTCTCTCATTACACTACCATCTTCCTTTACTAATCTGCTTAAGTAATTCAATATTTTTTCTTTTTCCTTAGAGAAAATATATTTGCTTATGTAACAATTTTTGTATTTTTCTTTATTTCTTTTATACAATTTTTTCTTTCTCAAAGTACTTTCTATCATTATGTTCTAAATCTTCCAATGCATGATTACATGTTCTTTTATATTGTTCTTTCCTCACTTTTCTCGCATCATATTGCCACTGTAAAAAATATTTTTTATATTTTTTTATTAAATATCATCCACCATTCTGACCGTTTATAAAATATTCTCATAGTAATGCGATCTTTCCATAACTATATTAGTAATCTTTTTCCATCTTTATTACATGCTTTCTCATTTACCCTTTTTATTCCTTTGCCTATTTTTATATATTCCTTATTTTCTTTTATCTCTAGCCATATTGCAAGATGATTAGAAAATCCTGTTTCAACTACCTCCCATTGTCCTATAACTAAACCTTCTGATACTATAAAATAAGCTATTACAATACCCCTTTTGTAAGTCCATGAATTTATGTCTCAGAGTTTTAACTTGCCAAATCTTATAACTTCTAACATTTTTCTTATAACATTTCCTTTCTTTTTACACTTGCCCTCTTAAATCACAATTAAAGTCTCCAGTTATTATAATATTCCTCCCAGAGGTGGGAATCAAATACTGTCATTGTGTCTGTGAGTCAAACACCTTAGCTATTATACCAAGCCACAGTCTTTAGCTGTATATATTTTTTCATCAGTTTCCTTTTTTTTTCTTTTGTACTTCTCCCTTTAAATTTTCTTGTCTTTTACCATTTTATTAACAGAATTCTTTTTCTCCCTTTTATTACCTCCCAGTTTACAGCTTCTTCATCACTTATTTCAGAACGTTCTTCTATGTCCCCTTTATTTTTTTCCTAAAGTTCTACTACTTCAAGAATTTCTTCTCTTTGTTCATTTTCTTCTCTTTTTCCTTACTGCTATTCTCATTTCTGAGATCCATCCTTAAATGTTCAATTCTGTTACATTTATAACATTTCAGTTCACATTTTTGCATTATGTCCCATTTCAAAACAAATATAGCATTTTATTTTGTCACAGTTACATAACAAATGGCCTCTTCCACAAAAGAAAGATATTTTATGTCGTTTCCAGTATTTTACAACACATCTATTCCCTTCCACATTTATCATGCTTGGTATATGTATATTTTTTCTATTTTTAACACAATATTACAATCCCAGACACCAGTCAATAAACCAGTTTTGTCATACACATTTGTAATGTCCTGTACTTCTTTACATAAATTTTCAAATGTCCTTTCAAAGTCTCTTTTTACCTCTACTCAAAATTGTATGTGAATCTTCATTTTTGTTTCCCTGTTGAACGCTTGCATCACATAAAGATTCTATAAGTGTATTTTTTCAAATTCTCTAATAAATTTTATATTGAAAAAAGTTTCACATATGTCACAAACTGTCTATGTTAACAAGAACAAATGCTCTTACCTCATGTGCTTTTACACCCAAAGAAGCTATGAAAATGTCACAAACCTCATACCTGTCCACATTCTTGTCTTCCGTACTTTGAATCCTTACCACGTACTTCCAGTTTTTGTCTTCTTCTGCCTTCTTTACTGCTACTCCACTTTTGCCTTCTTTTACATCTCTGCATAGGTTTTCTTTTCCCATCTATCCACTATTCTTCAGGATTGTCTCTGCATCCGCCTTTTGTATTTTCTCCATAATGTCCCCCAGGAAACACATTCTTCAGTTTATGGCTCATTCTGTACCATTTCTTTAAGTAATTCATCCCTCAACCCTCCCGACTGGAAGGTTGCAATTATACTTTCATCATTTGCTGACTCATCTCCATCAAACAGGTTTCTTTGAAACATTTCCTCAGAATCCTGCACACATTCTCCAGTCTCGAAATTTGCTTTCTCCTTCATTTCCTTCACTATTCCATCACCTCCTTTTCACTCCATCTGCTTCCCTGTTTCTCCAGGCCACCTTTGCGCCTGGAATGAAAACATGTATTGCTCCTCCAAAACAGTTCCGACTTGCAACAATGACAAGTAAAGGTCCTTTATTTTACAATGCTTATTTACATTTTATACTTTTTTTTATTTACAATCTACACATTTTTTTTACAATATATACATTAATCACACAATTCATTAGTTTTTATATATACACAATCTTGAAATAGCATATTTCCTCTTACAGAAAAACTTTTTCATTTTACATTACTGGACCCCACTCTATTTTCCACAACCAAAACCTTATTTTTTAAAGATCTTTGCTATATCCCACTTTTCATTAAACATACTTTCCTTTACTCTTTGATTCCATATTATACAAATCATAGAAAATATTTTTTATCAATTTTATCGTCAATGTAACTTTTCAATTTATCCCCATAATATCCATACTCAATCATGTCTATTTTGAAACTATTAATATCCTTATAATTCTCTAAATATTTCAACTTAACCACCTTATTTCATAGTGATTTAACTCTTTTACAACACAAGGAAACATGTTCACTGGTTTCAAACGGATTGCAATGTGTACAATTTCTATTGTTTTTACCTCTATATGACATGTTTACTTTTACTTGTAATTTCTGTAGTAATACCCTTCATAAAACTGTTAATATTCCCACACACAGTTATATCTTTCCATTCTTGCCTTAATTGCAACTCTGTTTTCTTAATATACATCTTTCCAAGGATAAATATAAAAAAAGTCTTCATAATGCTATAATACTATAACTTTCTACAGTTTTCAAGTTCATTAATTTTTATTTTCCAAAGCAAAACTTTGTCTTAATAATTATTCATTTCCTCATAATGCAATCTCATTTTCTTTGCACTCAAAATATTTATCCATTCAGTGCTAGTTTTTTAAAATTCTCACAGGTAATGAATTATCATTGTCCCTCAAATTTTGAGGCTGCATAGGCTATAGCATTTCTCAACCCCAAGCCACCTTTTTATATATAATGATCCTATTTTTACTGGATTCAACCTTGATCCCCAAATAAAACTAAATACAATCTTATAAAGTAATTTTTCAAGATTCGGGGGAATACTATACACACTTGCTAAATAAGCAATTATACCAAGTAAATTTGAATTGATTAAATATACTTTAAAATGTCCTACAAAGCATTCATATTTTTCCCATGACCTTCAATTTTTCATTCCACACAACTCTTAACTCTTTTCTCTTTTCCCAGACATTAATCCAAGCACATTAATCCCTATCATATTAAAAATAATACCTCCTAACCTATAACATATACATACACTTTTCTCTTTACTTATAAAAATAACTATTTCTTGTATAATTCCTGTAAATAATTACAGCTGAATCCAGTAAAAATAGGATCTTTATATGCAAAAAGAAGGTGGTTTGGGGTTGATAAATCCTATAGTCTATGCAGCCTAACTCAAAAAACAAGCCACCTAGGTGGAATCAAAAAAATCAATAGGCTGTATAACAGGAGGAAGAAAATCATGGCAAAAATTAGGAGGTGCAGCACTCAGCAGGATAAAAGCACTCTCAAATTAAACAAACTCAGAGGACAAAGTCTAACAAAGCCACATTTGAGGTAAGTTTGGCCTTCCAGGCCAAGGACAACCATAAAGCATTCTTTAGTTATGTCCAAAACCTCAAAGGCAATACACAATTGTGTGCAGAGCTCATTGTAAATGGAGCCACCTATACTGAGCCAGAAGATATAGCGAACTTCCTGGCTGATAAATTCAGCTCCAAATTTACCCCCTCTCCCCCTCAACCTTAACTCAGGAAATATCATCAACTAGTGCTCCCCTACTATCACTAGGGAACAGGTCCTTAATGCTCCCTCTAAGACCAAGAACACTGCATTAGTGGGACCACACAATATCCCAGGATGCCTTCTAAATAGCATGAAACATGACCTATCAGGGCCTCTGGAATTACTATTTAACTGTAGCCTCAAAGCAGGCTTTGGACCTCATGAATGGAGAGAGGCAACAGTCTTCCCTCTGTACAAAGGTGGGCCATCTACAGACCATGGAAACTACAGACCATAAGTCTCACTAGGCTTATATGTAAAGCCATGGAAAGTATTATCATGGAGATGGATCAGCAGAGATATAGCAAACCTCCAGACACTGGACCCAACCCAGTTTCGTTTAGTCAAGGGCAGATCATGCCTACTCAGCCTAAAGGACTTCTTTCAGAAGGTCACCAAAGCAACAGATGAGGGCAAAATCATTCACACTGCCTCCCTTGACCTGGCCAAGGCATTTAACATAATATCCCACTTGGGCAGTGTTGGCAAACTGAAGAGGTTGGGTACAAACCCGTATGTCACCCAGTGGGTAGCCAACTGGCTCATAGACAGGACCTAGGAAGTTAGAATAGGGGAGTCCACCTCTAGAAAGAGGCCAGTCACAAGTGGAGTCCCTCAGAGATCAGTTCTTGGACCGCTACTTTTTGGCATTTACTTCTCAGAAGTCAAGGCCAATGTCAGTGGTTTCTGGCTAACTAAATTTGCAGATTACTACAAACTAGGAGTTTCCATTGAATCTCACACTGACACAAATGTTCCCTAGGAGGGGCTGACACAGACAAACAACTGGTGTCACAGCCATGGACTAAAACTAAATGCCAAGAAATGCATAATAGTATCCTTTGAGAAGTCATCCAACCCTGGTAACTATCATATTGACAACACACCCCTTAGAGTTGATCCAGTGGTCAAGGACTTAGGGACACACACAGATAGTAATCTGGCCTTTGACCATCATGTGTCTAGTAGTAAGGAAACCATTCTATGTTGCGTAACTTATAAACAAACGTATGGGATCTAAGTCCAAGGAAGTCATTGTTACATATATGTATGTTATGTACCTAACCAGGTATATCCAACAATTGGAACAATCACAGAGGTTTCTCACTAAAAGAATACAGGGCATAAGTAAAATGTCCTATGCAGACCACCTCAAGGCCCTATCCCTGTATTCTGCCTCTACAGGCTTTTGAGGGGAGATCTATTCCTGGCATACAGGGCATTGTCAAACACCACTCTGATGGACTTGCTGCATATCCAGAAAACAAACAGCAACAGAATTACCCATTCTGAAGACTTAAACCTTCCCTGTGATCTAAATAGAACCTGCAGGACAGATAGGTATTTATCTCAGAGACTATCCTATCTATGGAACAGGCTCCCCTTCCATTTGAAGCAGAGTTTCTCCCTAATCCAATTCAAGTGCAACTTGGACAACTGGATGGGAAACCAGAAATTCATCCCTGGTTTGGTACTTAGGTCTCTAATGGACACAGGTAACCTGTAAATGGTTCATCAACCAGGCCCATGCTTACACTTATCAAGGGTATCAGAACTGGTCAGAGATTTGGGATGCATGCCTAGGCTTAAAAAGGCCCTTGTGGTCATTAGCCTAGTAAACACCTATGAACTTATTAACCAAAGCTTACTGATTTTTAGCTATAAGAATATCATCCACATATGTTAACATAATTAGAATATTCAAAACTTAATAGGCTATATATTCCATATCTCTTAATTCAGTATTAATATCAGCCAAAATAGCATTCACTAATACAAAAATAGCATTACTTAAAGGACAACCCTACCTTATACAAATTTTAAGCACAATTTCCTTACTAAACCATCCATTTATTAATATTCTTACTATATTTAACTTATAGACTACAACATAAACATTTTTTAACTTATTACTTAATTTTCATATATCAAATATCTTCCACAGGATGTTATGCTGAAATGAATCAAATGCCTTTTTAATATAGGTTCATAGGTTGGTACTAGGCTATTGGCCCTAGGGCCTATACAAGCCTAGCCATAACAATTCCCTGGTTATTTCTTCCCACAATATTTACTCCCCTGGACCCCTACCTAGCAGGGTGACTGCCATGATCCCCGGGGTAAATTTCCTATCTCCCATCCAATCGCCAAGGTTCCTTTTGAAGAGGGCCAAAGAAACACTCTGCTTGACATGTATGGGCAGTCTATTCCAGAGTATGGGGAGTCTCTGGGTCAGGAACCTATCCCTTCAGCATGTTTTGTTCATTGTGATGACAAGGTTTAGGTCCCTGGAACTTGTGGCTCTGACGGATTGGGATTTCTTTAAGTGTAGCATGTCCAACAGCTCTGGGCTTGACATGGCCTTGTATGTGAAGCAGAGATCGCCTCTGAGTAGGCGACATGTGACAGAGTATAGCTAAAGTTTTGTTTAGTCGGTCAGCATAGGGCATCTGCTTTAGGCCTGTGATTCTTTTAGTGAGGTGTTTCTGTGGCCTTTCCAGATGTTGCAGATGTCTTGTGAGGTACATACCAAATGGGGCGTTGTACTCCATGATGGATACAATGAAGGATGAGTACAGTGGGACAATGACCTCCTTTTTTCTGGATGAAAAGCCCTTAGTGATGAGGTGTGCCACATAGAAGGATTTCCTGACTGTTGTGGCGATGTGGTCTCTTATCACACTTTTGGTCTTTAGTGTACTGCCACCTATGTGGTAATTCACGGGTACATGTTTTTTCCCAAAGGGTACAACTATACACTTCTTGGTATTGAGCCTGAGCCCATGGCTCTGGCATCAAGCATCTGTTTCTGTAAGGCCATTTTGTAGAATATCCACATCATTTGGGGATTCAATAATGGCTCCCAGTTTGCAGTCATCTGCTAACTTTGTTAGCCAGAGTCCCTTAGTGTTGGTCTGTACTTCAGAGAAGTAGATGCCAAAGAAGAGCGGTCCCAGGAGTGAACCCTAAGGTACTCCACTTATCACTTGTCTGGAGCTGGATTTGTTGTCAGCTACTTTTACAGTATGGATTCTGTCAGTAAGCCAGTTGGCAACCCATCGAGTGGCATAGGGATTTATGCCCAACTTAGAAAGCTTATCTATGATTCCCGAGTGGGGGATGGTGTCAAAGGCCTTGGCTTGGTCCAGATAGGCTGTGTGCACGCCTTACCCTCATCCATGGCTCTGGAGACGGATTCAAAGAAGTCAATCAGGTTCAGGAGACAACATCGGCCCTTCATCAACCCAAACTGGGTGGAGTCCGGTGTTTGAAGGTTGCCATTGTCTTTGTTTATGAGTTCCATGAAAATATGTTCCATAGCCTTGCAGATCAGATTCATCTGACTGATGGGACGGTAGTTCCCAGGATCCAAGGTGGATCCCCCCTTGTGGAGTGGGATAACTGTAGCTGTGCGCCACTCAGTGGGCATGAAGCCTGAGGTGAGGCTATGATTAAACATGACACTTAAGTGAGGTGCCAGTTCATTTTGTAGTCCATGTAGTACACAGCCCGGGATGTCATCTGGTCCCATGGATGCTGCATCCTTAGCTTTGGAGAGTGCAGTTTTTACCTGTGTGGCTGTGAGTACCGGAATTTGGCAATCTTTCTGTATTGAGATGGGCCCTTTAGGGGGTGAGAGGGGGATGAAGTTGGCACTGACTCGATCTGCCAGTATACTGGCAATGTCCTTGGGATCAGTATATTTAATGCCATTCTGTTGTAGCTCAGAGCAGGTCTGAGCATTGTGGTTGTCTTTGGAATCTTTGGCAATTTTATTTTCTTAACTAGCTATGGAGGATTTTATGAGGGATCTCAGCTTCTTACTGAGGTTGGTAAGGGAGTTTTTTGCATCTTGGGAGTTTCCTCTTTTCTGCAACAGTTTCTTCCTTCTGTTGTATAGCGGTTTATGACAGGGGACCACCAGATTGGCTTCCTTTGTTTGGAGGAGAGTGTCTTGGTTCTATTTGGGATGTCTATTTTGGGATTCATGCACGAGTGGATGTGCTCGTACAGTGCTTTAGTGTAGGATTCGGCAGTCGAACTTTCAGTTCCCATCTGCATGGGTGTCATGAAGTTTGTCACTTCTGACTCGAGTAGCATGAATTTGGCCTTGGAGAAGTTTTTTACATATGTTTCCTTACTGGGGGTGGGGGTGGGATGTGGATGTCAAAGGTGATTAGCTTATGGTCAGACCTAACCAACAAGGGGGTGACCACTGGTGTGGAGCATCGATTTCCCATGTTGGCAATGACCAGGTCCAAGATACTGGAGCCCCTGGTGGGACTATGGATTAGTTGATCAAGGGCTTTGGAATTTATGAATTCGAAAAACCATTGGGCAAAGATGTTGGTACACGAGTAGTTTTCCCAGTTAATGGCAGGGTAGTTGAAATCACCCAGTATTAGAGTGTTTGGTTATATCTTAATATTTTCCAGTATGTTTAGAAAAGTGTAGTGAGAATCTTGGGGCATAGTGGGGGATCTGTAGCAAGCTACAATTTGGATTGCAGTCTTACCTAGTGTTAGTTGCACCTGGAGAATTTTGGATGCATTGTGTTGGGCAACTAGCCTGGAGGTGTGAATATCCTTGCTGAATATGGACACTCCTCCACCTTTAGTGTTTCGGTCCTGGTTTGGTGGCAGAAAGGTGTGGTAAGAGTTGTAGCCTGGTATTGTAGGGGTGCTCTCTGGAGGCTTGAACCGTGTCTCAATTACTGCACAGATGAAATTGATGTTCTCCATTTGTAGGAGTGCCTCGAGAGAGTTCATTTTGAGGTTTAGACTTCTAGCACTGAGTAGCATTACCTTCAGATTTTGCATACTTGTACCTGTTATGGTGGTGGTTTTGTCCTTTGAGCCTTGCCTAAAAAAGGCACTATAGGAGTGGCAAGAGCCTTAGCCAGTAACTTGAATACCAGGGGTTACAGGTGCAGACCATCTCTGGCAAAGCATCATGGTTTGTCGATTATGTCGTCCCAGGCAGACAGATACTGGATCCACTTAGAATGACACCAGAAGCTTAGCCAATTGTTGAAGTCAATCATTTTGTCCTTATACTGTGGTATTCTGGGCAAAGACAGGATGCTACTCAGGGCTAGGGTTATACCTGCCTGGCCCACATGATCCGAGAGCTCTTCCATGTCTTTTTTCATGTAGTTCAGGGAGGCACATCTCAAGTCATTCACTCCAACATGGACAATGACAGAGTCGTATTTTTACTTGTTGAGGAGTGACTTAAGTGCATGCATTATGTGGCAGATCCTGGCACCCGACAGGCAGCTGACTGTAATTTTCTCCTTGTTCAGCCTGGTGAGTGTGACATCAGTGTGCCTGATTATACAGTCACCTATGACTAAAGTGTTGGGTACGTTTGTCTTGCCTTAGGGGCTGTTGTTGGATGGCACACTGGTTTGTGAGCTATGTGATACTTCGGTTGTGATTGGTGTTTGTGTTTCAGTTTCGGAGGTCCTTGTTGCCTGGGCAGGTTAATGTTAAGGGCCTCTGCATATGTGGGTTTAGTGTTGCTATGTGTGGGTGTTGGTGGTGAGGGTTTTGAAGGGCTAAGTGTTGCTTGAGGTGCAGTGTGGGTGTTAACCTCCTCGATTGTCTAGCGCAATCTTGGATTGAGAGAGCTTTGCTTCCAGTTTGGCTATCTAAGTGCATCTCTTGCAGGTTGTAGGATGAGAGGGTGTCAGGGTACATGAGGCAATTGCTGTATTGCTCCAGTATGCCCAGATTCACCAGGTGGACAGGAGAAATCACTGGAAGCGGACCCTTGGACATGCCTGGTTAGGTGCTTTATTTATTTTATTTTTGTAAAGTACAAGAACTGTTTTCCCTTGCCTTGGCAAGGTCCTTTGCAATTATAGGCTGTTTAGTGCCTATGACTAACTTCTCCTTACTGACAAGGAGAGTTGAGTGCTTATATCAGTTTAAGGCTTCCTAATGCTTTCCAGCATGTTTTAGAGCATGTGCTAGTCACAGGGACTCCAATGAGGAAGAGTCAGGAATCAATGCACTCTGCTCCTACTCTCACCAGGATCAGAGTATAAGCACAGATTCCAAGGTGTCACCTATACAGCAGTTATTAAGCTCTCCAGGAAATAATGTAACTGCACTCCTTCTCTCACCAGGAGACAACAGAAGCACTAATCCCAAGATGACTACTGAGATTAACTTTGCTCAAACATTCTTATATAAAATGTAATCCACTAATCATACAATGATTAATAGTAAATCCTTTACCTTTATACTTTTTATATCTTAAACATTTTAATTTATAATCTTATAATCTTACTTAACTTTCTTTCCATTCTTTTTTGCAAAATTTCTATAAATATCTTATAGTCCGTGTTATTAAGAACTATAGGTCTCCAGTTCTATATTTCATACTTGTCTTCTTTTTTTCCACATGAATTTAATTACACCAGTACACAAATCTTTATATTGAAAATCCTTTCTTAATCTTTAATACTTTTAAAAAATATATCTTTTGAACTACAGTCATATTTTATACATTCTATACTCTACTCCATCCGTCCCTGCCAAAGATTCCAAGTTTACTTTTCTTAAAATATTTTCGAATTCTTAGATTCTAATCTTTTTTTTTCCAAATCTTTATAGATTTTCTCAGAGAGAAATATCCACTTTCCATTCCTTAGTACACTGTACATTCTCTTCTCTAAAACCTTCTTTAACATATCCACTATTTACATAATCTCAAATTGAGTAGTTTGCACAATACCTGACCTATCTTTCATTAGTCTCATAACACTATCATTTTCTTTAACAAGTTTACCCAAATATGGTACAATTTCCTCTTTCTTTCCTTGCAAAAATCTCTTTATGTAACAAATATTATATATATTTTTAAATCATATGATTCCTCTTCTTTAATAAAATAATTGTATTCATTATTTCTTAAACTATCACACATATCTTTACTCAGCTGACCAAAATACACTATTTCCTTTCTTCTTTTTATATTTTCCCTGCTTATATACCACTTTTTATATTTTTGTTTAAAAAAACGCCATTCAGAAAAATCTTTATAAAAAGGCCTCATTCTGCCATAAAATTACTACAGCCATCTCCCCTTCTTTATCCCATTTAACCTCATTAATCCTTATTATTCCTTTTCCTATGTTTATTTAGTCAGGATTATCTTTCAAAGTAATCCATATAACCCTCTGATCAAAAAAAAAATGCCTCTAGTACCTCTCCATCTATAATTCCTTACCCTGTTGAAATTAAGAACTAATCCGTTCCTGTTTTATCTTCACTTCTACTGTTAAGTCTAAGTATTCTTATTCTAAATACTTAAATTCCCATACTTTATAAAATCAAACATCACTTTCACAGCATATTTTTATTTTGCCTTATGTTATTTATTTATTTATTTTTATTTTACATTTGTTAACCGGGCTGGTCTAACTGGATACATATCCGTTTTCAGTAGAGGCCCGAGGAGAAAAGCTCCAATACACAATAGAAGTACATATTTAAATTGCAAGATTCAAAGTATTGTTACAACAAGAGAATACAGCTTACATATGCAGGAATGAAAATTTACATAGATGTTATATAAGACTAAAGGACAGACAGGAAATTATACACAGAACATTGATTTCGTTAAAGATACTGAAAAATAGACTGAAATCAGAGATTTTCCTTATTACTAAAAGGAAAGAGAAATTTTAGAGATCTGCAATTAGGGAAATGGGCTAGGGAAGTGGACCTAGAAGTAAAGAGATATGTAGTTAGTCAGGTTCTCGACATGGGCATGTCCATTGTGTGGAGAGATATTCTTTAAGGTTAGCTTTGAAATGATAGAGCGAAGAAGTAAGTCTAAGGTTGTTTGGCAGGGAGTTCCACTGCTTGCCAATGGAATTTGCATAAAGGGCATCAAATTAAAATCTCCTGCAGCAATATATCCACATTTACTCCTACGTACTTAATATCTTTAAACATCTTTTCCCTCTTTTTTATTACAAGTGTGTAAATTGCTATAATTCTAAATACCTGCTTTCCCAATCTTACATCAAGATGGTAACAAATGCAAAATCTGAAACTTTTATTGTCTCCTTATACAAAATAAGTATTCCTGAAGATGTCTATTTCCCTAGATTAAAGATTCCCTACATTAAAGATCATATTTTTTCCTACCATACTTCTGTTGTCTTTCTTCATTTGTTAAAAACCTAGTGTCTTCCAGTATAATAATGCTACCTTCCTGTCTCTTACACCATTCAAGAATACTTATTCTTACAACATTCTTTAAACTATTAACATTTAATGCAAGTGCCTTACACAAAATGCTAACTTTTAAATATTAGAAAAATTCAACCTTTTCCTTTTTCCTTTTTATTATGTCCTTCTACCATTTTTCTTTTTCCACCTCAAACTCTCTTACCAACATAATTTCTTTTTGTTTAATCAAATTCCATTTTATATCTTCACTATCACTTAACCCCGATTCTTGCCCTTCTCCTTTATTAGGAATGAAACTTTCATTACTGACTTGCAAATCTTCTTTAGGTTCAAAATCATCTACTTCCTTACATTCTATTTGTACACTTACACTGTATTTTTTTATTGCTATCTATCCTTACTCTCTGGATTTGTCTTTATTAATGTTTCTACAATCTCTCGTTCTAATTCAGCAACTTTATAATCACATTGCATTCCCAAGTGTTCTATTTCGTTACATTTATAATATTTGATTTCACAGTTTCTTATATCATGTCCAATTTCTCCACATATAAAACATTTTCTTTTTTCACAATCATTTATCAAATGATCAGCTTTCCCACAAAAAAACATGCCTTTGGCTGTCTCCAATATTTTACCATTCCTTTGTCCGCTTCCACATTTATAACACTTGGAATATACACAATATTATAATTTGTCATTTTTCAAAACAGAACTGCAGTCCCAAGTACTTACCCATAAACCTCTATTATCATACACTATTATAATATATATTACATGTTTGCACACACTTAATAAATAGTTTAAGTAATTTTTTCAACTTCATTTCTAAACTGAATATTCATTTTTTGTTAGTCTCTTTGAAACGCTTTAAATACATAAGCATTCCAAGTAGTAGTCTTTTTTTCATATTGTCCTAGAAATTTTTTCATAGCTTTATCAGTCTCAAAAGTAATGTCACAAAAAGTCTCTTTATTATGAATAAAGTGGCCTTACTTCATATAATCTCATTCCTAAAGGAGTTATTTCATCACATATTTTGTATCGGTCTATTCCACCTTCTTTCTTTCCGATTCATACCTTAAAAATCTTTTTTTTTTTCCTACATTCATAGTTTTCTTTCCTTCTTATTTCTCCACTCTCAATTTCACTATCTCTACATATAACCTTCCATTTTAAACCTGTGGAACATCCTCCCTTTGTATTTTCTCAATTAAGTCACCCCATGAAACATCACTTCCACTCTCCGGTTCACTGGCATTCAACAATTCCATTAACAAATCATCCCTCAACCCTCTCAATTGGAGAGTTTTAACAATATATTTTTGTGTTGTAACCTCTTCCTCAAAGAAGTTTTGCTGAAACAAATCCTCACAGCCCCTTAGCAACATTTCTTTTTCTTTAATCTTCCCTTGAAAAGGCTCAACAGCCATTTCAGATTCCTTCACTACACAATCCTTCTTATCAGACTTCTCCTCACATTCCAATTATGCTTTCGTTGAGCTTACTGCTTCTGCTGTTCAGCTAACAGCACAATCATCTTCAGCTTTCATATACCCTATTTCTCTATCCATCTTCACAAATCAATCTTCCTACTTCTCTGAGCCATCTTCGCTCCAGGACTGAAGTATGAAGTAGAACGTGCCACACACACACACAAAAACATGTCCCCATACACAAAAGAGTAGGGTTTTTTATTTGTATACATACAGTCAATATAAAAAGTTTACACACCCCTGTTAAAATGACAGGTTTTTGTGATATAAAAAAAATGAGACCACAATAAATCATTTCAAAACTTTTCCCACCTTTAATGTGACCTGTACAATTTAATTGAAAAACAAACAAATCTGTTAGAGGAAAAAAATATAAAAAATAAAAAATGTACAATACACTGGGTTGCATTAGTGTACACACCAACTAATACTTTGTTGTGTGTGCACACCCTTAACATAATATTTTGTTGAAGCAAGTTTTGATTTAATTAAAACATTCAGCCTTTTTGGGTACATGTCTGTCATCAATTAAAGAAACTCTGATTAACCCCAAATAAAGTTCAGCTGTCCTAGTAGTATTTTCCTGACATTTACTCAGTTGCCTGCTACAGCAAAAGCCATTTTATACCCAGAAGTTCTGAACTTCATATTAATAATAATAATAATAATAATAATAATAATAATAATAAAAACTTAGGGTCGATACCTTGTTCTCACGCAAATACAGTTTTTCAGTGCTGGAACTCTGCAAATATTCACTGAAACTTATTCATACAACCATTCAATGAACCTTAGTCTTAAGCTCTCGATAACACTGGAGAAGCCATTGGAGGAGCAATTGAGAAGGTTATAAAAATCACCTGACTCCAACCTCCAAACGCATGTATTTATTTTACATTTGTTTTTAACGGGGAAGTGCTACTGGGAACAGGGCCCATTTTCAGCCGAGATCCAGGTCCAGGGAGAACAGTGCTCAACAAGTTGCAACGAAGGTCGACCTTTTTGCAGCTGATTCAGCAATCTCAATGTTATGAGACCTGGTCTTGGTCTGGAATTTATTTTTCTGCTTTTTGAGTTAACAGGACTGAGGATACTGGCAGCGACGAATGTTGGTCGCTCTGGTGTTTTTGACTTTACTTTTCTGCTCAATGAGTAATTCAGCAACGTGGAGTTCTTCCAATTGGTTTAGTGTCAGTCCAATTTACATCATTTTTGAACAAACAGGATTTATTATCTTCGTTTCGGCTCTTGACTTGGGGAAAACGCGTTTAATTTCCGAGCTGCTTTCATATGTACTACTGATTTTTTTCCCATGAGTTCTACCAGGTACTGTTGTTCATTTTTGGGGGATGTTTCATACTATTTGCATCAGGGGCTTCATACTGCAGTCAGCGGTTGTCTAAATCAGCAGATGCCTCATTGTTTTCACGACTATTCAGCAAGTCGCATGGTTTCTAGCTTGGACTTTACAGTTTGTGTTTATGTTTGTGCTTTTTGCAAAGATTCACGTTGGATTCTGGTATTTTTCAACTGATGATGGTACCATGGACAGACCATTTCTACAGTATCATTTTTTATTTATTTATTTATAGACCTACATGTGTTGTTCTATTTGTACTATTTAGCATGGGACATTTGATACGCTCCTGTGTTCTAGTTTTTAGAGATCGGAGCATTAATACTGATTTATGGCTACATTGGGACTATTTATTATTCCTGTTTCATACATTGGACATTAGTACATAGACACTAACATTTTTTGGTTTGCTGTGCTTGAATTGTGTTTACAAACTCACTCTTTCCTGGTTTCAATTCATAATAGTGATCATTACTACATGAAAGGTGTGTCATTTAATATTTTTAGACATCTATATAACCCAAGTGGGCTAGAAAGTTTTTGTGGGGGAGTCTAGGCTCCTCTTTTTTGAAGTTAGTTTAGGCATTACATAATGGTGAATGCTTTTTTGTGGTTGCTGACCCTTTATTCCATTTTTTTACTTTTTCCCAGGATTTTGGGGCTCACAATAGTTGTGCCAATTGTACATCAGGCATATATCTGTTCATTTTTTTTTTAGTCTGTCAGCATATATGTTTTTTCCCAAAGCGACCATGCCACTAGGTAATACCGTTGTTATCGTCACCTGCACTATTCTAGCCTACATTACATCCTACCAAACAGCTACAGTCATAACCCCCAACCATTTCTACTGCACTCTCACATCAACTCCCCTCAAACACCCACTACATAATTTCATTACCCCAACCACAAACTACCTCCTCCCAGTACAACTACTCAATTACCAAACCCCCACCACATTTGAACACAAAATATCCATAAAATACAACAATTTTTTACTGCATATATAAAACATATTCTCAACACTCTCTCTAAACTTGCTCTCAGTGGTGATGTACACCCCAACCCTGGCCCCACAAACACTAACATCTCCACAAACCCCCTTCCAACCAACTCTCCCATCACCCAAATCACAAGCAACAAAAACCCAAATGACCTCATTATGTCTCTTAACATCAGAAGCATCGGTGATAAAATCCAAGACCTCCAAGCCTACAAAGGCCTTTACTTCCCTGAACCTTATCCTAACCGAATCGTGGCTCAAACCTCACATCAAAAGTGAGGAAGTACACCTACCAGGATACAACATCCTCCGTAAGGACAGACTATCCAGAAAAGGAGGTGTGGCACTGTTGTACAAACACCACCTCAATATCCAAATTCTCACCAAATCAGCTCCCAAGTTTGAAAAGGAAGAAATACTTTACACCACCCTCAAATTAAACCCTAAAAATCAATCAACATTTTAGTGTGCTATTTCCCACCAGACCAAAATATACCTCCCCTTGAAAACCTACTAGACTGGGCCAGTCTCTCCATATTCCAAGAAACTATCATCCTCAGGGACTTTAACATCAAATGGCTATCCTGCAACAGCAACCACCCAACAGCAACCACCCAGCCCTCCACTTAAATCTCCATGGTTTCTCTCAGCTAATACAAACCCACACTAGGATCAATAAAAACCCAATAACCACACCATTCTTAACTGGATCTCAGTTAAAGTCCCTCACACCTACCTAGCAGGCTGTTTACCTAACTCCCTTAGTGACCATTCCTCAACCTTCCTACTAAAAAAATCACATTAATGATTGCAAACCCATTACCCAAAGACTTATTCTCAACAAAGCTAATTTTAACACCAACTCCTTCACCTCCTCCCTCTAGAACATAAACTGGTCACTTCTAAAGTACCTCATCCTAGACAAAGTGGTCCATTTCTTTAACAGTACCTTCCTCAACATCCTTAACTCCCATGTCCCCTTGAGAAACACTGTCTGGCTGGTGTGTGATTCTCAAACAATTTGGAAATATATCGCTGACTGATGAGTATATTTCTTGGCATTTTAACTTTTCAGAGTTCTGCATTGTCATAATTTTGCCTGACTGAATTGCTTTCTATATTTTCTGGCATTGTTTTCTGTTTCTCATCTGTCCTGAAACGATTTACCCCCTATTTCTGAGGTGGAGTTTATAAAACTGACCTAACAGCTTTTGTGTTATCTGATTGCTTCAAGGCTTGCTGATTTAAAAATAGTTTCTGTTTGTAAATTCCTGCATACACTGTTGGAAACTCCTGGTGTCTGGCTGGTAAGTGATTCTCAAACAATGTGGAAATATATCACTGATTGATAAGTATATTTCTTGGCATTTTAACCTTTCAGAGTTCTGCATGGTCTTAATTTTGCCTGACTGAATTGTTTTATATATTTTCTGGCATTGTTTTCTGTTTCTCATCTGTCCTGAAACTGTTTTTTCCCCTCCCTTGCACCATATTCTTGTGGTGTTGTTATAGTTGGTGGCTTTGCAGTTGCCCGCCCCTACTATAAATTTGATCTGTGACGCCCCTCACAGTCTGGTGTTCACTCTACTTAATACAGAGAGAACATATGAGAAGGCCAACCCACTTAGGTTCTTAACCTTGAATTTTTCTGAATTTTTCTTCTGCTCCTTCTTCCTCTCTCCTTGCACTTTACTTAAACAAATTGCACTTTGTTTTGCATTTGCATCTTACTAAAAGTACTCAATTGTATTTCTTTTGCTCCATTTATTACTGCTTGGTAGTAGCCTGATTAAACTGCAACTGTTATTCTAAGCCTTTTGGTTTAAGCACTTGGGCTCCAGACCAGTTGTTTTACATTAAGAAGGTTTGTGGTCTGCACTGTTGTGGCAGGACAGGTAGCTTACATCCTTCTAAGTTGGGAATTGCTGATTGAAGGCTCAGTGTCATTCTAAAAGTGTATTAGTTCTGATTAAAGCACTTGAGCTTCAGGCCAGTTATTTTTCATTAAGAAGGTTTATGGACTGCACTCTTGTGGGTGGTGAGGCTAGATTCTGCCCTTCTGAGCTGGGAATTTCTGGTTAAAGGCTTATTGTGCCTGCTTATTTGAACTGTTTCTTTCTGAAATTGGTAAGCCTTGTTTGTTGTAGCATAGACTAAATTCAGACCTGCTGAATCTAGCTTTGGTTGTATAACTTGAGCACTAATTCAGAACATCTTTTTTTGGAGCAGGTTCCCCTGCACCCTAGTGGCAGGAGTGTGCAGTTAAAACTTGACTGATTGAAGACAGCTGGAAAAGGGCTCAATTTTTTTGCTTTTTATTGGTTAATTGGTTAACTTGTTTAAATCAGTTTGCTCATTTGCTACTGTTATATAAAAAAAAATACACTTTATGCATCGCCGCTTAGCTAGGGTCAAACTATTCCAGGCACCATTAAGTCTGGTCTTTAAATTTTCCCTTATAATTAGCCAGTTTTTTAGTTTTAGCAATCAAATCTGTTTCTTTGAACTCAGCACTCGTTCAGGACTCATTGTAAGAACTAAATAAGCTGTAAATTACTACAGCACTCACTTTCTCACTTGTCTAAAGGAAAACAGTTTTTAGTACTTAATAACTAAGCACCTATCCAGGCATGTCTACGGGTCATCTCCTGGTGTTTTCTCATGTCTACCTGATGAATCGGGGCATCTTGCAGCAATGCAGCAATTGCCTCATGTACACAGACAACCCTCTCCTCTGACCACCCAACACTACAACCTTTGAGAGATGCACTTATATAGCCAAACTGGAAGCAAAGCTCTCTTCACCCAAGACTGGACTAGACAGTCAAGAGGAGAAGGTAAACACTTGCACCACACCACACTTATCACATAGTCTCTATACACACACAGAGAAACACAAATCACACACCTACATTTGTGGAGGCTCTCAATAAAAATCTGCTCAAGCAACAGAGACCTCTAAAGCAGAAACGCAAGCAACCTCCACCCCCAAACACAACCCAAATGACACATAGCCCACAAACTCAGTGTGCCACTCAACTACAGCTCATAAGGCATAACAACGTACCCAACACTCCAGTCATAGGTGACTCTATAGTCAGGCACACTGATGTTCCACTCACCAGGCCAGGCTAAACAAGGAGAAAGTTACTATCAGCTGCCTGTCGGGTGCCAAGATCCGCCACATAACGCATGCACTCAGCTCACTCCACAGCAAGTACAAATATGACTCTGTCATTGTCCATGTTGGTGTGAATGACCTGAGATGTACCTCCCTGGACTACATGAAAAAAGACATGGAGGATCTCTCTGATCTTGTAGCCCAGGCAGCTATGACCCTAGCCCTGAGTAGCATCCTGCCATCACCCAGAATGATACCACAGTTGTTGTTGTTGTTTTTCAGCTTTTCCCGGTTAGGGGTTGCCACAGCGGAACTCCGGTCTGCTAATGATTGGCAGTAGATTTTCATGAATGCCGAGGTGCCAGTTCGATGTTCAACCAAGGCACGCCTATTTACGCATGTCTTTCGAACGCCCACCCAACCGCGGGGAGGACATGCAGACTCCACACAGAAGGCACTCCCCTCACTCCAGCCAAGAATTGAACGGGAGAACCTCTTGCTGTGAGGCAACAACACTACCACTGCACCACCAGGACAAAATGATTGACTTCAACAATTGGCTAAGCTTCTGGTGTCATTCTAAGGGGATCCAGTATCTGTCTGCCTGGGATGACATGATCAACAGACCACAATACTTTGCCAGAGATGGCCTGCACCTGTCGCCCTTGGGATTCCAGATACTGGCTATGGCTCTTGCCACCCCTATAGTGCCTTTTTTAGGCATGGTTCAAATGACAAATTCACCACCGTAACAGGTACAAGCAAGCAAAATCTGAGGGTAATGCTACTCTATGCTAGAAGTCAAAACCTCAAAATGCATTCACTTGAGGCACTCCTTAAAATGGAGAACATCGATATCTTTGCAGTGACAGAGACCTGGTTCAAGACTCCAGAGAGCACCCTTGCATTACCAGGCTATAATTCATACCACACCTTTCGGCCATCTAACCTGGACCGAAACACTAAAGGTGGAGGCATGCCCATATTCATTAAGGATATCCACACCTCCAGGCTAGTTGCTCAGCATAATGCACCTGAGATTATCCAAGTGCAACTAACTCTGGGAAAGACCGCAATCTAAATTCAAACTTGCTACAGATCCCCCACCATGTCCCAGGATTCCCACTCCTCATTTCTTGATACACTGGAAAATATTACGGTACAACCCAACCCCCTCATAATGGGCGATTTCAACTACCCCACCATAAACTTGGAAAACTACTTATGTACAAACTCTTCTGCTCAACGTTTTCTGCAATTCATAAATTCCAACACCTTTGATCAACTTATCCCCCCCCACCAGGGACAGCAATATTCTAGACCTGGTCATTACCAACATGGGCGACCGGTGTTCCACACCATAGGTCAATTCCTCGTTGGTCAGATCCGATCACAAGCTAATCACCCTAGACATCCACATCCCACCCCCAACCCATATTAGGTAAACCACTGTAAAAAAATTTCTCCAAAGTCAACTTCACGCTTCTTAAGACAGAAGTGGCAAACTTTACAACACCCATGCAGACTGACAGAGGTACGACTGCTGAATCCTACACAAATGCACTTTATAAGCACTTACACGAATGCATGGATCATGCTATCCCTAACAGAACCAAGATGCTAGCCTCCAAAAAAAGGAAGCCAATCTGGTGGTCCCCTGCCATAAACAAACTCTACAACAGAATTTAGAAACTGTTGCAGAAGAGTAAAATCCCATGATTGGAGGAACTCCCTGGTCAGCCTCAGTAAGAAGCTGAGATCCCTCATAAAATCCTCCAAAGCTAGTTACGAAAACAAAATTACCACTTATTCTAAAGACAACCACAAAGCATTCTATAGTTATGTTAAGAATCTGAATGGCAACACTCAGATCTGCTCTGAGTTACAGCACAATGGCAGTAAATATACAGAACCAACTGATATTGCCAACATCCTGGCAGATAGGTTCAGTGCTAACTTTACCCCTCTCTCACTCCCTAAAGAGCCCATTTCTATACCAGAAGAATGCAAAGTTCCTGTAATCACGCCTGCACAGGTAAAAAACACACTCTCTAAAGCCAAGAACATAGCATCCATGGGACCTGACAACATCCCAGGCTGCATTCTACATGAACTACAGAATGAACTGGCACCCCACCTAAGCACCATGTTCAATCATAGCCTCACCTTAGGCTTTGTGCTAACTGAATGGCACACAGTGACGGTTATCCCACTCCACAAAGGGGAAGCCACTACGAACCCAAGGAAATACCGCTCCATTAGCCTAATGAGCCTGGTCTGCAAGGCCATGGTGTGTATCATCATGGAACTTATAAACAAAGAAATTGGTAATCTCCAAACTCTGGACCCCACCCAGTTCAAGTTTGTAAAAGGCAGATCATGTCTCCTAAATCTGACAGACTTCTTTGATGCAGTCACCAAAGCCATAGACGATGGTAAGGTGGTTCACACACAGCCTATCTAGATCTCACCAAGGCTTTTGACACCATCCTCCACTCTGGAATTATAGATAAACTCACTAAATTAGGTATAAATCCCTATGTCACAAGATGGGTTGCCAACTGGCTCACTGACAGAACCCACACTGTGAAAGTAGCAGACTCCAAATCCAACTTCAGACCAGTGACAACTGGAGTACCACAAGGTTCAGTTCTGGGTCCTCTACTGTTTGGTATCTACTTTTCTGAAGTACAGGCTAACACAGAAGGTCTTTGGCTAATGAAGCTCACAGATGACTGCAAACTAGGAGCCATAATCTAAACACTTAATGATGTGGACATCCTACAAAAGGGCCTCACTGAGACAGATGCCTGGTGACAAAGCCATGGCCTTAAGCCCAATGCCAAAAAGTGTATTATCACTGCCTTTGGTAAAAACTCTGTACCCATGAGCTACCACATAGGTGGTAGTCTACTTAACACCAAAACTGTGATAAGAGACCTTGGGACACAGGTGGACAGTAGTCTCTCCTTTGATAATCACATCGCCACAGTAGTCAGGAAATCCTTCTACGTGGCACACCATCACAAAAGGTTTCTCATGCAGGAAAAAAAGAGGTAATTGTTCCCTTCTACTCATCACTCATTAGACCCATTATAGAGCACAGTGCCCCTTTTGGTATGTACCTCACAAGACATCTACAACAACTGGAAAGGCCACAGAAATACCTCACACATGATTACTGGCCTCAAACAGATGCCCTATGCAGACCGTCTCAAAAAACTCCAGCTTTACTCTGTCGCATATCGCCTACTCAGAGGCAATCTTTGCTTAACATACAAATCTATGTCAAACCCATAGCTGTTGGACATGCTCCACTTAAAGAAATTCCAATCCCTCCGAGCTACACAATCTAGGGACCTAAACCTTGTCACCACAATAAACAGAATATGCTGGAGGGATAGATTCCTGTCTCAGAGACTTCCCATACACTGGAACAAACTACATATGTATATCAAACAAAGCTCCTCATTAGCATTCTTCAAGAAAAATCTTGATGACTGGATGAAAAATGGGAAATTCACCCCGGGGATCACCTCTGAGACTCTGCTCGACAGGGGCACAGGAAAATATTTTTCTTGGGTGGCAAAAGCCAGGGTACGTTTTTGGCTAGGCTTATATAGGCCCTAGGGCCAATAGCCTAGTACCTAACTATGAACCTATGAAGAGCTCCCCTGGCTACAAAAAAACACCAGGGGCCTTATGAAAACCAGAGATAAAACATGGGAAGGCTGGTGCATAACTAAAATCCCCTCAGATACACAACTCTTTCTTGAACTACGTAACAAGGTCAAAAAGCAATTAAAGGCTGACAAAGCCCTTTTCTATCAGATGTCCCTAAACTCCTCCCAAAACCACCCCAGGAAATTCTGGTCTACAATTAACTCTATACTCTGCCCAGGAAAAGTAAGCACCCTCCTACCAACCACCCCTCTCTCTACCAGTAGCATTGCTGATTCCTTCAATAAACACTTCACAGAATCCGTTCTGTCCCTAACAAAAAACACTTCCCTACACTAATTCCACCCTCACCCAACCCAAAATCACCCCTCCCTACCTTCTTTCTCTCCACAGTACCCACCTCCAACATAAAAAGTCTCCTGACAAAACTAGCAGCAGACTACCTGCTCGCTGAATACCTAAAGATAGCAGCTGATGTCCTAGCTTATCCTATTTCCATATTAATCAACCACTCCATATCTGAATCTTATGTACCCATGCTATGGAAAATATCACACATCATTCCCCTCCACAAAGGTGGCCCCTCCACTGACCTCTCCAACTACCGCCCCATTGCCATCCTCTCCCCCCTCTTCAAGACACTTGAAAAATGCATCAACTCACAGGTCTCCAAATTCCTCCTTAACAATAAACTCCTCTCCAATACTCAGCATGGTTTCAGACCACAGCAGGACAACTGCTCTCCTCTCCTTCACCAACACTATCCTCCATCACAAAAACAATGGCCTCCTGTCCTCTGCTGTATTTCTGGATTTATCTAAAGCCTTTGACATTGTGCCACACAATCTACTACTCTCTGCTCTATCTGATCTCTCTTTCTCCACACCAGCCATAAACTGCTTCCACAGCTATCTACAAGGCCGCCAGCAATCAGTCATTGGGGACAACAATCTATCCACTCGTCTCTGTTACTCTCGGGGTTCCCCAAGGCTCCATCCTTGGCCCCCTACTTTTCTCCCTTTTCACTAATAATCTGCACACTGCCACCAAACATGCCTCCCTCATACAGTATACAGATGAGTCCACCCTCATCTGTTCAGCTCCAACTCTAACAGAACTCCAACGGATCACCCAAGAATCTTTCTCTTCAGTTGAAAGCTGGCTATCTAATTCCCAGCTTTTCCTCAATCCAAATAAAACCAAACTCTTCATCTTCCAGTCCTCCAAATCTACCCCAAACACCCCACACTTCACTATTCAAGCCAAGGATAATACCTCGATTTCAGCAACAGTTTGCACAAAACTACTCACCGTACAGATTGACAATAATCTAAAATTTGACACCCACATATCATCAACAATAAAAAAGTTCACAAAAAAGTGGGTGCCTTATATAGAAGCCGCCAATACCTCAACAATTCAGCAAGAATCTCTATCGCCAATTCTGAACTAATCTCCACCCTACTCATCACTTATATTTACAAATCTTAGACAGACCTACACAAACCCGAAGCCTGCTACAATAAAATCTCAAAATTTACCACAGCTACCACTGTCTCTCCCTTAGAGACCTTGACTGACTAACTCCCACAACTCCTACACCAAACTCAACTCAGCTTTGCTCATAAACTAGTAAACCACCCTCTCTGAATCCCATCGCTCCATACAATTCTCCAACCCTACTACACTTCTAGACCACTATGCTCCTGCAACAAAAATCTACTCCAAGTCACCAAAGCCAAAGACTCAGCAGGTGAAGCACTATTCTCCTGCGCTATATCTAAGCTTTGGAACAACCTTCTCACTACCATAACTACCTTTCCTTCCTGCAGTCTTTTCAAGACTGCACTTAATCTCACCTAAGTTCTCACTGGCTTTGTCTTTGTCCAAACCCATCTAATAAACCCTCCTTTCCCAGGTTTAGATGGAGTATCCCCTCTATCATTATAAAACTGAACAAGATTACTCACTGCTTGTTAATCCTTCCAGGATTATTATTGTTATCTAGTTACTGTTTAGATAATTTGTAGCACTGCATTTTACTTCTTTCTCAATGTTGTAATTAGAACTTACTACTCAATTGTACCTAATTTGCTCCTGTATTTCTCCATGTCATGATCACCTCTACTGTATACATACCTTGGTTGTTATTGTTTACCATCTACCATGCCTTATTGTGGAGCTTTTCTCCGCAGGCCTCTGCTGAAAAAGGACCTGTGTCCAGTCAGAATTTTCCCAGTAAACAAATGTAAATAAATACATAAATAATAAATAAAATGTACATGTGATAGGTCACATTAAAGGTGGGGAAAGTTTTGAAATGATTTATTGTGGTCTCATTTTTTTATATCACAAAAACGTGGAATTTTAACAGGGGTGTGTAAACTTTTTGTATCCACTGTATATACAATTTATATTTTTACATATTTACATATTTTAACATCATTCAATACATTGGTATTCCCATTTTATGTATCCCAGCCACTCTTTAACCCACAACCAAAACCATATTTTTCCGGTACTTTTGTCAATGTCCATTTTTCAATGTATTTGATTTCATTAAATCTTTCTTTCCATATAACCCATGTTACATAAATATGACTCTGTCCATTTTTTTGCTTCATTCTGGGACCTAGTCACATAAAACTGATACTCTATCATGTCCATGTCTGCCATTTAAAAATGTAAACAAGTTTTAATCAAACCATGTTTACATTCTTTCCACAGTTTTTGTATTCTATCACATTTAAAAAAAAAAAGTTAAGTAGTTTCCAGTTCTTTACCTTTATTACATATTCTTTCCTGTTTTCTCTTATATGGCATATTTGCCTCCAGTGGTAATTTTCCTATGGACAACCTCCACAAAAAAATACCGCATTCTTTAATTTTTTTATAATTTCTGTATCTCATCATTATTGATTTCTTATTTCTAAAACCTTCTATGGATCTACCCAATAAAAGGATCTCATAACATTTACATACCATTCTTTTCTATCACATTCTTTTTTTTAATTTCCACAATACAATTATGCTGTAAAATTCTTTCATTTCTTCATTAATAACACTTTTACTTCTTTTTCTCATGTCCATTTCTTCCATTTACAATACATCATTGTTTCTATCAAATCTATATTATTCCCTTTAATACTTTATGCATACTTAAGAGCCTGCATGCACAATTGGATTTATCATCTCCAGTCCACCGTGTTCATCTTTCATATACAAAATTACCCTCTTAACTAGGTTTAATCTTCACTCCCAAATAAATGAAATAATCTGCACAATTTATTTTTCATATTTTATTGGTTTCATATAAACATTTGCCATATAAGCTATTTTACCTATTATTATGGTATTTATTTAATATGCTTTCTTTTTGTATGAAAACCTATATGTCTTCCTTAATGTAATCATGTCTTTGATTCCTTTAATAATTTTGTCCCATTGTTCATGTCTGTATTCCGACCTTCCAAATACTATTCCTAAAATATCTATACTATTCTCATTATATTCCACCTGTCCTATAACACCTGTATACCCAAATCCTTTACTTTTCTCTTTATTCTTAAGCCAATTTCCTTCAATCGTGCACTTCATTTTCCATTAATGTTTTCCATCCATGCTCTACCTTTTGCTATTGCTACAGTATCATCAGCTTAAGTATACATTATTGGCAGCTGTATTTCCTCCATCACTCCATATCCTCCCTTGACGTTTTATTAATTTCAATGACTACTATGTTCTTGATTATAGCAAAGATCATACTACTTTGCAGGACAGCCTTGTTTTATGCCATATTTTATTTTCTAATTTTCCCCAATCCAACCATTCACATTCAGTCTCACATAATTCTTTTCATATATTGATTTAATTACTTGTAATATTTTTCACTTATGTTATATGCTTGTAAAATGTCCCATAATGCTTTATACTGAATATTGTCATATGTCTTACTAACATCCCCTAACCTGATGTTTGTTTTCACTTTTTTATTACTAATATCATCAATTGCTTCCCTTATTGTCCACAATGGGTCTCGACTCTCCTTTCCTTTTCTCACAAGCAAATTCTGATCAAGTATTCTTTTGATTTTACATTGCAATTTTTTTGTTACTATTCTCATGACAATGTTATAGTCCGTGTTATTCAGTGTAATTAGTCTCCAATTTTTATTTCATCTTTATCTCCTTTGTTTAGTATAAATTTTATTACACCTGTGCAAATTTCTTTATACTTAATTCCTTTTTCAAACCACTCATTCATTACTTCTATAAACATAATTTTTTGCCAGTCATACATTTCTTTATACATACTATATTCAATCCCATCCAAACCTGTAGCTGATTTAAAATTAATATCTTTCATGGTCTCATTCAACTCAGTTATATTTATTTTTCTCTCTAAATATTCATTATCTTCCTTATTTAATTTTCCCCATTGTACATTTGTTGTATGTTAACTTCTTTTTTACTATATAAATCTAATACATATTCGTTAATTATTTCATAAATTTCTCCTTGTTTTTTTAACTCATTTCCCTTCATTATTTTTTTAATTCTCTCATTATCTTTCATTTTGCAATCTTAGATAAAGTATGGTGCTGCTTCTTTTCTTCCTTGCAAACAATATGTTTGTTTATATTATAAGTTATTAACCTTGTCCTGATTTCTTCTATACAATTCTTTTTCTTTTTTCATAAAATTATTTTTCCTTCTCTATTAACTCTTTAAATATTTTTGACTTAATATTCTGTATTCCATTTTTGATTCTTTTTTCTTTTCTGTGCATTCTAAAATACCCTT
The DNA here is from genome assembly GCF_019279795.1 of Protopterus annectens. Classification (NCBI taxonomy): domain Eukaryota; kingdom Metazoa; phylum Chordata; order Ceratodontiformes; family Protopteridae; genus Protopterus; species Protopterus annectens. Next base: position 362,179,012 of record NC_056741.1, read on the forward strand.
TTATATTTCTTTTCGAATTGAATCCACCATATTGTCCAATTTTTATAAAAATATCTCAAACCTATATGTTGCCATAATTCTATAATTGTTTTCTTTCTCCTGATTCTAAATATTTTTCATTTACTCTTTTTATGACTTTTCCTATTTTGATATATTCCTCATGTTCATGAATTCTTATCCCAATTGCCACATGACCAGAAAACCCAGTATATTTGATTCCTTTTAGTGTAATTTTTAGGCCTTCTGATGTATAAAAAATAATAATCAATTTCTGTCTTAATTTAATTTCTAAGTCCAGTGTTTATTTTCCCATATTTTTAATATTCCACTTCTCATAACTTCAGTAATACTTTTAACATCATAAATATTATTTTTATTTCTCAAATTACAATTAAAGTCACCTGTCATTATTATAGCCATGTTAACACAGACATAATTGGGTGTACTTTTAAACACAGTTTCTCTTTTTTTTTTGTTATGTATGCATATAAAGCATTAGTCTATATACATATTTTCCATCTTGTATCCACTACTGTTATAAGGTCCAATTCTACTATTGTAATATCTAATATTTTTTATATTTTATTGCCATAATATACATATACCTGAGTATATTTCTTTGTCTATGTCCTAAATAACAGTACCATTACAAAGTTTTTCTGTTTGCTCTCTTTCTTCTTCTGTTAACATTCTAATTATTTATTTATTTTATTTATCATTTGTTAACCAGGAAATTCTGACTTGGAACAAAGCCAATTTTCAGCGAAGGCCCGGGGAGAAAGGCTCCAGATGCATGTCTTTGTAATGTGGGAGGAAACCGGAGCATCCGGAGGAAACCCACATGAATGCAGTGAGGACATACAGACTCCACACAGAAGGCACCCCAGCCGAGAATCGAACCGGAGAACCTCTTGCTGCGAGGCGACAACGCTACCGCTGCACCACTGCGCCGTCCATGTTTTCTAACACTATTACTTGAGCATCTACTACAGCACACCATTGTAAAACATCAGTTCTTCTTTTAATATTCTTTATTCTGTTCATGTTCAAAGCTAATATTTTCAGCTTTATAGAACATATTCCTTACCTTTCTTATTCTCTTTAACCATTATATTTTTAAATTGTCTTTTTCCTTCCCCTAACTTTCTTTCCTACTGAATTTGTCTTGTCTTTAGTTATAAGCCACTCTGACTTCTCCACTTGTTTCATCTGTCTCTCTTTTCCTTTCTCATTGCCTTTCCCCTTAAATTTAAATACCATTTCTATGTTTTTCTTGCTGTTTTGTTTCCAACTCTTTTTCCGTATAATTTTATCTTCATTTTCATGTTCATGTTCTTATATTTCTACATCACATTCTAACCATGAATGTCCTGTATTACTACATTTCTTACATTTAATTTCACATTTCTTTGCATTATGCCCTGTCAGACCACATAAATAACATCTTTTTGTCACATTTCATTAAATGATCACTTTTCCACAAAAATAACGTGTTCTTTGGTTGTCCTCTGTACCTTACAAAACCTTTATTGCCACGCACATTAATAATGCTAGGTATGTGTATTACAATATTTTCCATTTTTAAAGATATTCCACATTCCCAAACCCCAGCCCATAATCCTCCATCATAGATTTAATAGTATCCAATAGTTCTTTACATATTGTTAAATATTCACTCAGTTCTTTTGTTTCCACTTCAGTTCTAAACTGAATCAAAATTATTTTATTTGTTTACCTGAAAAAGTCTTGCACCACATATTCTAACCAGGGAAAGTCTACTTTCTTTTTTACATAGACCATCAAAACGTTGCTCAACCAGCTTAAAAAAAAAAAAAAAAAAAAAAAAAAAAAAATTTAAATGAAAGCTCTTACCTCTTCAGCTTTTACTCCCAGAGGTACAATAATAATGTCCCATACCTCATATCTGACCAGGCCTTTTTCTTTACTGCTCACCCGAACACATTTCTGCCTTATTTCCTTAATCTCTGTCTTCTCCTTCGTTCCTTCTTCCATCATTTGAGCATAGAACTTTTTTTTCCGAAACCTTCTCTGGCTCTTTCTTTTTATGTTTTTTTTCCATAATGTCACTCTGGGATACAGCAACCCCACTTTCTGGCTCACTCTGGTTAATTAGCTCTTCCAGATACTCATCCCGCAACTCTCCAGACTGGAGGGTTGAAATAACACATTTTTCTGTTGAATCTGTAACTTCAAACAGATTTTTCTGAAAAATTTCTTCCGAATCCATCTCTACCACTGTTCCATCTCCTTCCTGATCTCCTCGCCATCAGCAAACAGCATATTTTCTGCTTTCACATCACCTGAAAACAATTCTGGTAGTGATTCTACCATGTTTTCTCCATTTTCAACGCACTTTACTTCCAAAATGCTTTGCCTCTCAGCAGTTATGTTTTCTCCATGCTCCTCCAGGCCACCTCCATGCCTGGAACTGAAACAGGAAGTCAGGATGTGTAACACACAAACTCTTCCCCCTATTACCAAGAGTAGGGGAAGTTTCCTGATGCACTGGACAAATTTCCCTAAATAAGTTCATAGTTAATACTAGGCTAGCTGCCACTGTGGGCCATTTTGAGCCTAGCCAACATCCCTCCCAGAGGTAAGAATTAAACCTTGTATCTTGTATCTGTGAGGCAAACATCTTAACCATTATACCAATCCCCAACCCCTAGTAGTATAAAAGCCACCTCAGGTCTCCCTGTAAAAAATGTCAGTAGACTAGTGGGACTAACCTGGTCAAAGGATAAATTAAATTAATTAAAATAAAATATAGGAGGCTGGACAATCATCTGACAACATTAATAAAACAAATATGATCCAGAGGGAAGAAGAACGTAAGAAAACACTGCAATTGTTGATGAATCTTGATGCAGAGAAAGTCAGCAATAATTTTATAAGTAGGGCAATGGTAGTATTTCCTCTCCCTGATATTGTAAAAGGGGTAATTAAGATATATAAAATATGAATAGGAAATATGAAGGGTTGGAGGAAAGAACTAAAGAGAGAACGTTTCCCTCTAACAAGCTGTGTTTGAACAGAGGAACCAGGCAGAGTTGTGCTTTATTTGTTCTATATTTAGAGCCACTGGCAGAGAAAATAAAGGATTCTCAAATTCAAGATATAACTGGCATGGTAATGAAGAAAAGTTATTGGCAGGTGATATTGTTTTGCACTTGATAAATTCAGAAAGGGCCATTTTAGTGTTGTGGAACATTTTAAGACAGTTTCAAGTCTTCAGGATATACGATAAATGAAGATGAAACTAAAGCTATGGTGGTAAACTTCAGCAATATCCGTATTTATGGAGACATAAGACAAAGTATTTATGGGTATGGATTAAAAAGGACTCTCTCGTGGCAGCTAAAGATACTGGGAAAAGACTAAACAAAATATAATACAAAAACTGAGAAGAAGGAAGCTCTTGATTATGGCTATGGATTATAAGATAAAAGCACTGAAAATGATCATGACCCCTTTAGTCTTATTATTAGGTCAGGTATGTTTTTATCTACCAGAGGAGAAGATGTGGACCATATTTACTAAAGGCTTGAAAGAATTTAACTAAGAGGGGAAGAGGGCAAGTGTTAAGTTGTATAATTTAATTCTCCTCATAGAACAAGGTGGTTTAGGATTACCGATCAGATAAGATACTTTATAGATGCAAAGTTAAGGTTAATATTACAACTAGAAGGTTATAAATGAAATGGAAAGACAAGATGATGGAATGGGGGAGAGTTGAAGTAGTAAGGAAAAAGTAGTATTTTGGATGCAGGTCCTTAAGGTGGCTGTCAACAACCATACAGAATATTATATTCATAAATTTGTTGAAAGTATTCTAAGAACTAAGCCGATAGAGGAATGGAAAAGGGAGATTTCTGCCAAAAGAAATTACTGCTAGTAGAGGTACAGACTATAGGCAAAAGGGGACTGGAATTTACTAGAAAAAATTAACAAAGGAACCAAGGTATTGAGTGCAAACAGCTAAATAGGGTAGAGGTAATACAACAGGATGAGGCCAAAGTTTTGACTGCAGGTTAGAGACTACTTTCCCCTACTAGGGATTTTTAACAGAGTTTAGGCAAAGAAAAAGGGATAGGGGAGACCAAATTGAAAGTCCTGTTCTGGTGGAGGTTTGAATTGAATCTAGAACAAATGTGCAACTAAAATGGATAATTAGTACAGCATACTAAATTTTTTATGATAACTGCAAGAGTCAGAGGAGATTAGTAAAAAAAATGGGAAGAGAATTGAATGACAATATGCAACAGAAGAATGAGAAAACATCTGTATGGCTCTCAAGTATGCAAAGATGGCCAGAAGGTTTACATTTTTTGTTTGAAAATGTATGCACATGTATTTTATATCCCAAGCAGACTTTTAGTGAGTTCTTCCTTATGTAGAAAGCATAGCTGGAGGTGTGACAAGACAGACACACAGCGGTTACTGGAAACACGATTTTTAAGAATGTAACAAATCATTAGATTTTAAAAATTCCCTGCAGAGTACTTTGTCAAAAATGTTGAGGGACCAAATAGTAGTAACTAAAGAAAGTTATTCTTTTGAGCTGGGGTATAGAATCATAGTTTCCCAGGCATGGCAATACCTTACTAAGTTTAGTGGTATTGACTGCCAGAAAATGGAAAACAAAATCTGAACCAATTGAAGTACTGAATATTGTAAAGGAATAAAAAGAACAGGAGATGGGATCTTTGGAAAAGTGAAGGAGCAGACTACAAAGAAATAAATGGAATTTGTGGGAACAATGTTCTGGAGGAGTGAGAGTTAAACGAAAGCAGGAACTGAAAAATTTAAAGATTATCATTCATTCCAATATTACATAAAGAGAAAACATATATGTATGGTTTATAAAAATGAAGATGTTTGCTATGGTTTGTTTTCTATTATGTTATGTGTACCTATGTCAGGCTACAATGTATGAATTTAATAAACATGTTAAAAATAGTCAAACTAAATGCTAAAAGATATAGTATGCTTCCATTTGGTAAATGAAATTTCCTATCTCCTGACGTATAAATGACATACCCCTCAAAACATCAGGAACTTGGGCAGTTCTGCTGATAATTCACTATCATTAGACCATAATGTCTAAACAGTTCAAATCACTGACAGCCAATTTGACTAAGCCTGTACAGTGCAAATTCTGTGATCCATGCTTTCCTATTTAGATCAAAAAGTAAAAGGTCACACAGATAAACCAATTAGTAAAAAACTAAAAGAAAAACCTAGCCAAGCTAGAGTTTTCACTGTGTGATACCTTAAACCTCTGGAAGGGGTGGCTGAGGAGAACAGAAGAGAAGTATGAATAAGGAGGTAAAACTATGAACCTATGAACCTAATAGAGGCCCATGAGATATATGTAAATGACCCCTTGTGGACATCAAGTGTTTCAGCTATATGGCTTCTGAATTTACTTGTTTTTTACTAACTGGCTTGTCTATGTGATCCTTTTACTTTCTTGTTTGGATATTGGGATATTTTGCAGACACCATAATGGTTATGAACATCAGCTGGGTGTAATGACCCTGTGTTTCTAAAGTATAGCCAAACAGTGCACTTATGCTGTGCTGACAAGGTCATAAAAGGCTGAAACATGCATGTCCACAGCTAGTGGGATTTGGCTTTCTTTGCCCGAATGTATGTATGTATGGATTTGGCCTTCGCAGTTTCGCTGCTGGCGCTGCTCCAGATTTGGTACCAAAAGGTCACTAATATAGATGATAATGAGAATAACCATGCTAAGCGCATAATGGAATTAACTGATACAGAACTGGCATTGCACACCCGCAAGCGAGCTAATGTGACATGGCCATACCGTTGCCTTCGTAAACTTGGCTGTGAAGACAGTATCTTCTGTTTTGAAAGTAGTCAGAAATGCCCAACTGGAGAAGTCACCACTTATTCTTGACACTGAAAATGGAGATGCAGTCTGAAAAAAGTTCTATGTTGTCCACAGTTCCTTTATATGTTTGGACAAATGTGACCTATAGACCCCCTTTCAAGTTCCAGCTTTAGAAGCAAAGATATTTGGAATGGGAATTTGAATGAGAGGCCCTAGGATCAAAGTAAGCAAACTACTGGAGAAAAAGGTTTAGGATTCCTGTGTGAGCTTACTACCTAGGACATTTTTTTATCTAGATCTGGCCTAATTAATGTTCTAACGAATGGGATGTTTGACATTCTCTGTTTTTTCAACTGTTTGTACTTTGTGAGATCAGCGGACATTGTATTTTTCCAGTGGGTGTTTGATTTGGATTAGACGGCGAGGGATGGTGTATGCTTTTATGTAACTTGCTTATCTCAATAATTACTGAACAAACTGACTGTACCTTATCCCTACTAGGTGGTTAGTGCACACACCCCATCAGGATAGCCAGTAGCCAAACCCTCCAAATATTGTCCCCCACTTACTCCTTATCCACTCACTACTACAACTGCCTTTTCCCCCCTCCACTCCACCCTTCTATATCCCTGTGAATACACCCTCACACATTTCATTCTAATCCTCTCCTCTCAAACTTATTAACCATCTCTCTTCCTACACATCCTTCTCACTCAACTCATACTGTCTCCCGCCATGCAAACAAAATCTGCCTATGCTCTAATACTCATTTCTAAGCCTAATCCTCTTCTGCTTACTCTACCTTACTAGTCTCCCACAGTTTCAACACTCCCCTCCCTTTCTTACAACTGCGATTTACATTAAAAAAGGCTTTCTCTTTACAACCCAAGCCTCCCCCCACCTCTACAAACATAATGAATCTTCTATTTCAAAGGAAGCTCTTCCTAACCCCTAGTAAACCACTTACCATACCCGCCAACCTCACCTCATTAGGTTCTAATATCTACACCTATGACCCATTAGAAAATAGATACCTATCCATACTCTACTCAAAATTTATCACCCTCCTCCTCCATTCTGGAGACATACACCCTAACCCAGGGCCTTCATACAACTCCACCTCTAAACCAATTTCACATAGCTCTCCCCTGCACCACAAATCTCTTCTCCTTGCCACACTTAATGCCAGGAGCCTTTGTAATAAAATACCTTCCTTTCGTGCCTGGATCTCTCATAACAAACCTGATATTGTCTCTATCACAGAAACCTGACTAAAACCACACATAAAAGATATTGAAATTATGCCTCCTAACTATAAACTTACAAGAAATGATGACAGACCTCAAAAGAAAGGTGGAGTAGCAGCCTTATTCTTCTCCTCCTCCTTAACAGTAACACCCTATACTGAGCCCATACCCTCATTTGACACTGCCAAGCTAACTCTCGCCCTTTTCAAAGTAAATAACAATAAAAATGTATGCATTGCCTTCCTGTACATTCCTCCTAGTAACAGTATCCCTACACTGGAAGATATTCTTGCCTGGTTCACTTCCAACATAGTGAGGCTATAATCCTAGGCAATGTCAACATAAACTGGTCTTCCATTGACTCATCTACCCCTTCTCAATGTATCAACCTATATCAATTCACACAGCTAATCAAAACCCCTACTAGACCAAATAAAGATTAAACCACAGGTAGCATCCTTGACTGGATACTAGTCTCCCACCCAAACCGAGTTTCTGATAGTGGTACTCTCGCAGACTCCCTTAGTGACCATCTCCCTGCCTACATATGCCATTCCCCCTCCATCATCCTCTTTCAACACAGACACATTACCACCCACAACATGCAAAGCTTCAACCCCCTAATTTTCTCCTATACCTTAAAACAGATGGACTGGAACCCTCTAAAGTCCCTCCCTTTAGATGCCGCAGTCTCACATTTCAATTGAATTTTCACTGATATACTTAACCACTTTGCCTCCAGTAGAATCAAAAGACTCGGATCAAAGACAGCCCCCTGGCTAACTAAAGACACAAAACTACTTATGCATCACAGAGATAAAATCTGGAAATACTACCAAAAATGCAAAACTCCCAACTCTCTTGCCGAATACAAGCAACTGCGAAATCAAGTAAAAAAAACAAATAGCCACTGACCGCAAATCCTACTACCTTAAACTTCAAAATAATAAAACCAACCCCAGAAAATTTTGGAATAGTATTTCATCAATATTATCCCCAGGCAAAAAAAGAGAACCCTTGCCCTGACCCAGACACACCAGACCTCCACCTAGCTACCCAATTTAACTCCTTTTTCATTGAATTGACTCCATAGGTAAACTCACCTCTTCTTTCCCTAACAACATCCCCCCCAACTTAACTGACAAAAACATCCATGAACCCCAAGTCCTCCCCTTTTCCTCTCAAATCCATTCCTACCCACACTACAAAAATGCTCCTACAAAAGTTAAAACCTTGCTCTAATGCCCCAGATGACATTCCATCCAAATTTCTCCAACTAGCTGCTGATGGCATAGCCCTTCCAATCAGCATCCTAATCAATCACTCCATTCAGGAGTCCTATGTACCATACCTCTGTAAAAAAGCCTTCATTTTCCCCCTCCATAAAGGAGGTACAAACTGTTCAATCTCTAACTTTCGCCCTATTGCTATCCTATCCCTTATCTCTAAGATACTCGAAAAATGTATTCACCTCCAACTATTACCCTACCTATTGGACAACCAACTCCTAACTCCTACCCAACACGGGTTTATACCAGGACATAGCACCACCACTGCCCTTCTTTCCTTCCTCAAAATCATTAACTCTGCTCGTGACTCTGAGAACATAGTTTCTACACTCCTCCTCGACTTATCTAAAGCTTTCGACACGGTCTCTCATGTGCTTCTACTTTCTAAACTCTCGCATCTTAATCTCTCCTCATCTGTCAAATGGTTCTCCAGCTATCTCTCAGCCAGTGAACAAACTGTAAAATGGAACTACTGCACTTACTCTTTCCTTCACACCCCAACAGGTGTACCCCAAGTCTCTATTTTGGGTCCTTTACTATTAAACATTTTCATCAATGATTTCCACCAAAAGATCCCCAATGCTAAACTGGTACAATACGCAGATGACTCCACTATCATCTGCTCAGCCTAAACTCTTCCTTTACTAATAAACCTTACGCAAGAAGCCTTCTCCTCCACTGAGTCCTGGATGCTTGACAATCACCTAGCCCTAAATGCCTCCAAATCTAAAATAATGATCTTTACCCCTTCTAGACATAGCTGCGGTGGTGGTGCTGCGGTAGCATTGTCACCTCACAGTAAGACGTTGTCCTGTTCTATTCTCAGCCAGGGCATCTTCTGTGTGGAGACATGCGTGAATGGGCGTACCTTCATTGAAGGTTGTGCGTCAGAGCCAGCAGCTCGGCACGTAAAAATCTACTGCCAATCATTAGCGGACCGGAGTTCCGCTGTGGCGACCCCTAACTGGGAAAAGCCGAAAGACACAACAACAACCCCTTCTAGACATACTGCTGCTGACAAAGCATCCTTTTCTATACTTAGCCTAAACAAAACAACTATCGAAATAGTTCCCCATACAAAACTTCTGGGCATTCTTATCAATATCCAGCTAAAATCTGATATCCACCTACAAACCAATATTAAACAGACTCATCAAAAACTTGGTATGCTTTATCGACACAGGCGCTACCTTTCTCTGTCTTCTAGACAACTCCTATCTACCACCTACCTCCTACCCTCCCTTTTGTATGGAGCTACGGTACTCTCTAACCTCCAATCATCCCTAAAATTTAAACTTTCCTCATGTTACAACAAAATTTCAAAGTTAGCCACAGGATCCAAATCCTCTACTCACCACTGCAACTCCCTACATGCTCTAAATTGGTTGGAACTCCCAAGCTACCCAAATTTCATTCAACTAACTACAGCACACAAGCTAATTTTCAAACCTTCTAACTGTCCATCACTCTCCTCTTCCCTAACACTTCACCAGTCACATAGAACACTTAGATCCACAAATCAGAGCCTCTTAGAACTTTACAAGCCTTTACATGCACCAGGGCAACTTCTACTATCATTCTCCCTTGCCAGATTATGGAACTCTCTTCCCCCCTTACATTAGAACTACCCCTAACCTACCATCCTTTAAAACCCTACTCCACTCTCACCTCTACTCTCTCTGCGAGTGCTCCTGCACCCATCCTACCCGATTCCTGATAGCTATTCCTATTCTATTCTACTCTAATCTCTGCTACTGCTTCAATTCATCTCTCTAAAATCCCTTTGCCTAAATACATGTAGTGTATTAAATGAACATAAATATATTGTTTTTGCTAATATCTTATAAGTGATTGACTCAACTCATATATTTCAAGATATGTAAAATCTTGCCTTGCTGTATATTGAATGTTAAACTGTTGTTCTCATATGCTGTACTAATACATTGTATATTGTATACTGTCTTTCTGTCTGGAGCTTTTCTCCTCGGGCCTCCACTGAAAACAGGCTACCTTGGCCCAGTGGACTTTCCCGGTTAACAAACTGAAATAAATAAGTAATAAATAAATGTATCCACAAAGACTTAAAAAGAAATAGTAAAAAGTCGTAGACATTCAGAAGCCATACAACTGAAACACTCTATGTCCTTAAGCGATCATTTGCATATATCCCATGGGCCTCTATTACAGGATCTTTAAGGTATCACACAGTGAAAACACCAGCTTGCCTAGGTTTTCTTGTAGTATTTTTTATGCTTTCCTGTTTAGGGGATATTACACACCACAGCTGATGCCCAAAGTGGTTGGTCTATGCAATTCTTCACCCAAAAGGCACCATCTAGACTCTGTGCTACTGCCCACAAACTTGGTCTTTGGATGACCTACAGGTGGAAACACCCAGCATGTTTTTTGGAGGTAAGAAGAACCTCATAGAAGCACAGGAAAAACATGCAAACTCCATAAAGGCAATAACCTATGGTCAGCATCAAACCATGTATCTTGCACATGGGAGGTGAAGACTTTAACCCTTATACTAACTGTGTCTTCTAACAAAGTTGTTGTATGCAGATGATGCAGCATTACAAACTCTGAACAAGAACTTCAGTTTTACATTCCATTCCCTTATCATTTACTGAAGGGACATGAGATGAAACTCAGTGCAGAGAAGTCAGTTGTAATAGCAACAAATGGGGAAAATCAGAAGGAGATGACAGTTAAGATAAAGGGAAAACAGTGGAATGAGTTAATAGCTTCAAGTATCTGGGAGGGATGGTTGAGGAGAACAGAAGAGAAGTCTGAATAAGGAGGTAAAGCTCAGAATCCGAGAGACTGCAGCCAAGTGGAATATAGTGTCAGGGGTATGATAGAAGAATTCCAAAGAAGCTGAAAAGTAAAGTGGTGTACAAAAATGGACAATGAAGGCACAGCAGTTGAGGAAGCTAGAGGTGATGAAGATGAAGTTCCTGAGATGTGTGGTAGGATGCACCTTATAGGACACATAAGGAAATGACATCAGAACAGAAGCCCATGTAGCTCCAATTGCAGAGAAGGTCAAAGTAAACAGATTACGGTGGTTCAGGCACATGTCTAGGAAAACAGAAGACAATCTGATGAACATGATTTGGGACAGACAGGAAGAAGGCAAGAGAAAAGAATGACATCCAAAAAAGAAATGTATGGATTATGTGACAGCAGACATGCAACAGTCAGGCATGATTGTTGAAAAAGGTAGGAGAGTGGCACTGAATAGAGAGTTGGCAACAGTTCGCATGACACCCCGACCCCATGTAGAAAATAGGAAAAATGGGGTTGATGATGATGATAACGATGGCTCAGTAGTTCAGAATTCTGCAAAAATAATTGATCTGGAGGCTAGAGCAAGGTGTAATAATGTGCTGATCAGAGGCATACCTGAGAAGTTTGAACAACCACAACTTCTCAATATTGCAGAGGAAATATTTGGTCTCTTCCTGGAAAACAAAGATCTTGCACGAACATTTACAATTGAGAGAATACATAGGGTTCTGAGAAAAGCACAAGTCCCAGACACACCCAGGCAAATCTACATTAGACTACTAAATGCCTTACATGCCCAATCACTCTTGCAAGCTGCAAAAAACAAGAAATCCATTATATGGAGTGGATCAAAAATTACAATTGCCCAGGACCTGCCACTTCCTATAAAACAATCCAGACAAACACTACCGCCTTTCTGTAAGTTTCTGATAAATAAAACATAAAATTCTAGATGAAATATCCAACTACTCTCTCCTTTCAGCACAAAAATGTCACATATTTCATCAAAGATCTTCAAGAAGCGAAATCCACGTTTCACAAAGCATTTGGTGAAATTCCAGCAATCCCCAGCTACGCACAAAGTAAGAAAGATTACATATCCAATCATCCGACCATCAAACTAAATAAACAAACTGACCTTAATAAAAATAAATGATCTCACATACCTACAAGCTCCTACTGATGCCCTGCAAATGAACTGATGAAAAAGAAGACCCAAAACTAACTCCTTAACTCAGTGATCCGACCGAGGTATTTCATCAACTTTTTGCCTTTCTAGTTTTCTTGTTGAAAAGCACTTCTCCGTCTCAACGTTCGATCAGTAGGCCAAAAAAAAGTTTATCCTGCTGACACAGTGACCTATGACCTACAAGTGTAACCCAATAATATCACCTACAGGAAACCACTTGTTCTACTGTGGTACCAACTCAAAATATGCTATGTGCGCACAGCCGTCCTAGCGTGACTTTGCCCTCCTATCTAAGCCCTCCGTGCAGGAAAAGAGTGAGAACATATGGTTTAAAGGAAGGAAAATGAGTCACTCAGATCCTCACCATGCTGCATCTGTGCATCGGCCAAGGGAGAGAAGCCAATTGTGTCCTTTTTGTATCCGGTTAGTTTTTTACAGCCTTTACTTTTTGCTGTTTTCATTTTACTGTCAGAGACAAGCTCTTATGCTAAGAACCCCTTACTTTGGCCTGGCTTGGGACGGAGCAGTGCAGATGAACGACCTTATTTAAACGCCTTGACTGCTGATGATATTGGCTACTGTCAGCTTTTCATCAGGAAAGAAAGAGGCAATTGTTTTGGAGACTTTGTTGAAAGTTGTTAAAATTCTAATTGTTATGCTAACTGCTATTTGAATCTAAGATCATTGTAGTCTGATGGCAGTGTTTGCTCAGTGGAAATGTTTTTACCTCACCAGGATTCATTTAGTATGAGAAGCTCTGGAGGGGAATTCAGTATGAAATGATCCTAAGTTTACTGTGTGGGCCACTGATGTTGAGATGGAATAGATTGAATGTAAGGGGATTGGAGTAATGGCTGGAAGTGTTATGATTAGGATTAGTTTAATTTGTTCTGGACGCCCAACCTGAATTAGAATGAGTTTCTCCACTGAGTAGTGCTTGTAATCTCATCAGACAGATGCATGGGTTTTAATATATGTTTTGGAGGACTAAGGTACTTACTAGTTTTGATGGGAAAGCAGAGTGGATGCTATACAAAAGTTAGGTCAAAGAACAATAGAAGGATGCTAGAGCATGGCAAAGTAAGTGCAATAGTAGTGCTTTTCTGCAGTTAGAGTGGACAGAACTCATTAACACTGCTTCTGCTAAAATGACATTTGACAGGACTGACAAGCTGGCATATTTAGTCACAAATGCACCTATCCTTAAGCTAACTCACAGAACTGCATTGTATTTATGACCTGGCGCTAATAATAGGTAACAAGGAGTACATTGTAGAACTCTCACTGTTTAAACAAGGTTTAAAATGGAACGGAGCTGACCATGAGGTACGCACACAGTGCTCTACTCTGGCTAAGTACAGACAGACTGATTTCCCTTAAAATCAGCATAAATAATACAGGTTAAGGCCCTATGTTGTTGCCTCAATACCCAGAGTAATCTAGGGAAATATCAGGTAAATCCTATGATTATTGCTGGTATCATGTAAGATTTACTCATCTTGGCTAAATACAGGCAATTCAGCAGTTCACATTATTGCTGAACTGTCATACAACTGCAAGATGCCACAGACACTCATTACAATAAAGGTACCTGAATGGGAACTCTAGTCAAACTTAGACAGCTGGGCATATTTTTGCAACCTGGATTCATGCTTATAGCTACAAACAGATATGAGTGTAATGGGCAGTGACACTGCTGGCATATTAAATTGTTCTTCTAAAAAGGGAGCAAAACTGCCACAGAGCACCACTGTCCGAGGGTACTTATTTAAAATGGGGTAAGTGAAGGGCATTTGCCTACTTTCTAGTGGGACCCTATATTCTCCCTAACTACCATATGACCTTTAAACAACTGCACTGTTTTTAACCATATCAGAAAAAATGATTTTCTCATGCAACTGTATTCAGGTTTTGGAAGTAGCCTATATCAGCTCTGGGATGTAGGACATGCTGGTCCTGGGTACTCTCCAATAACTTGGATGCAGTTAGCATACTAGGGGTTGTAGGATTCGGATGTGGAGGAAATTGAGTGACCATCTAAGGTCAGCACAGTAACTGCATGTATGCACAGCAAGCTAAACAGCTGATGCGAGCTGTCTAAAATCTTCAGACAGAAAGTAATGGTTGGGCTAGTATTTTAATTGAGACAAAGTGAGGTGAGAATGTTGTATTACCCCCAGGGGACAATAATACGGTAGTCCACTTGGTATGATTATTTGTACTGTAATATAATTCTGTTTAAAAGAGGGGAAGAGAAAAAGAAAAAGGGAAGAAGGGAAAAAAAAAAAAGAAAAGAAAAAATCTCCAACTATATGTACAATGTGTTTTGCGTTAACTCTTTTGCTTGAGCCAAGCACATGTATTGGCTCACACTACAAGTTAAACTAAATAACAAATGTCAGTTTTAGAGCAAGAAGCTCAAGTGTGGTAGTAAGTTGGATCTTGGAATTTTGGTAATCCATTGTAAAATAGTCATGTAAATAGTATCTCTTTATCTCTTTCAGATAGAAGTAGATTGTGGTTAAGCACGGGGGGAGGTCTGAGAGAGGAGGCTGTCACTATACCCTACTATTACTATATAATTATCCCAACAATAAAAAAAAAACAAAAATACTTATATATAAACGTCTCTACTGGCACTCTAGCTATTTATCCCTACATAATCTACATACCTCGCTATACGTAAAATCACTTAACTCTAGCAATAAAGTCCAAACTATACCAACCCACTAAATAAATCCTAATGATATCGATAGATTCATGGAATATTAAAGAGTTACAAAATAAAAGAGCCTAGTACTACATCTTATCCAAAAATCTACTTATGAAATTACTCTTATCCAAGAAACGCACATGACAAAGGAGCAATGGGTGAATGACACTAAAAAGAAGTGGATAAAACAAATAGTAGCTGCAGGGAACTGCACGGTCTCCAAAGGGTTAGCAATAGTTGTTAAAAACTCATTCGGAGGTTCAATCAATAGCCATTGGTGGAGATCCAAAAGGCAGATGGTGCTATCTGACATGTTCTATCCCACGCGTTAACAAAGAAATACGTATATTAAATGTTTATGGGTCTTGTTTCCATCAATCCTCTTTTCTATACGCAATATATTCACTTATCGAAAAATTCCCAAACCACCTAATGATCCTTGGGGGTGACTGGAACATGACCATTAGACCAGAGCTGGGCAGAACTTGCAAATCCAACAAACAACCTTTGGGTATTACTAACACTCTAAGTGATATAATGGATGATTTTAAGCTATTTGATCTTTTTGAACTTTTCAGAAAAGACCACTCTGTTAGTAACTACACATTCTTCTCAGCATACCACAAATTCTGGTCCAGAATAGACCTTTTTTTATCTCAGCACTGTTTTCATCTTATGAAATAGTATATAACAGTGACCTTAGAACTATCTCTGACCATGCCAAAATTAATCTTAACTTAAATATATTTAAACCTAACCATGAGAACCGCATCCCTACAAATTGGTCCCTTAATCCTAACCTCTTGAACAACAAGACCCTTCACCAAGAAATCCAAATATTCCTCTCACAGACAACAAGTTCTTTTGAAAATTCAGACATCTCCCTAGACATACAATGGGCAGCAGCTAAAGTCACCTTAAGAGGTATCTTTATCCAAAAGGCATCCCTAATTCAGAAACAGTCCAAATCGCGCACCTTGGTGCTAGAAACAGAACTAAGAAGACTAGAATCAGAGTTACAAACTAAGTTCTCTGTAGATATTGAAAAACAGATGATCACCCTTCAAAAACAACTACACAAATTACACCTAAATCAAAACTTTCTCATGGAATCCAGACTTATTCAAAGATATGCTGAATGGGTGCAAACCCCTTCTAAAATTCTAGCAAGGATAATAAATATTAAGCTCCCACCTACCACAATAAAACAAATAAACCATAGGGGCAAATCCTATTTCTCAGATAAAGAAATCATACATGTATTTCAAGAAGTGTATAAAGAAATCTATGGACCCCAACTACTAGATTTAGAAAGCCTAGATGACCCTTTCCTAGATGAATTACAATTTCCAGTAATACGTGACCTCCAGAACAATCTGCTAAGGGCCCCTATAACTGTGAAGGAAATAATTTTAGCCATCAATAAACTGAAACCAGGCAAAGCCCCAGGCCCAGATGGCTATGTATCAGAATTCTACAAGGCCTTTAAGCAAGTCCTAGCCCCCATTCTACTCAAGGTTTATAATGACATAATCCAATTTGGCATCTCTGACTTATATATTAATAACTCCAAGACTATTCTTATACAAAAGTCAAATGACACTAACCTCACTACAAATGACTATCGCCCAATTGCTTTAATTAACCTTGACATAAAGATCCTATCTTCTATCCTGGCTTATAGATTAAAAAATATATTACTGCATATCATATCCCATGACCAATTAGGTTTCATGAACAATAGACATGTATGGGACAACACTATCCATTGAAGCCATAACCAATATGACAAAGTATGACAAATCTCCCAAATATGCAATTTCGGTTGATGCCCAAAAAGCCTTTGACAGGGTAAACTTAAATTTTCTCTTTAAAATTATGAAACGCTTCTCTATCCCTGATGAATACATCAAAATAGTTGCAACCCTCTATAATAAGGCATCTACTATCCTATACATAAACAAGAAAAATTCAAGTCCAATTGAAATAATAAATGGTACAAGGCAGGGCTGGCCTCTTTCACCCTATTTATTCAATCTATATCTTGTTAAATTTAAGCCAAAAAAATTCCATCATCCAGTCTTTATATATAAAATACAAGTGAAATATACCACCTTCGCAGACTATCCAAATATTTACTTGGAACTACCTTCAACTGATCTAGAAAAAATTCTAAGCTCTATTGGCAAATTTTCACAAATCTCAAACTACGCCATTAATCCCAACAAATCAATAATCTTTCCTTTAAACCCTCTTAGTCATAAAGAATTTTTCATTCCAGAAACAAAGATCAAAGTTAATTATACACTTAAATATTTGGGTATAAACTTCTCCCATCCCCAACACAAACTAATTAATGACAATTTATACAAAACATGGTCAAAAGTCATGGAGGATCTCACAAGGTAGAAGAATCTAAACCTTTCCCTCCTCTCAAAAGTAGCTATTATAAAAATGAATATCCTGCCCAAAATTCGTTTCCATCTCTTTGCCCTTAATCAAAGCATTCCAAATTCTATCTTCTCAAAAATTAATACTATATTGGGGAAATTTGTGTGGTACCCTAAAAATGTCAGAATTAGCTATACTAAATTAACACTTCCCAAAGAAAAAGGGGGCCTGGCTCTTCCGGATTTTCGAACATACTATCATATAATAAATGCCAGCCGTATTTTACACATAACCAACTTCCATCCTATAGATGAAGGCTGGAACCCCATACGGACAAAAATTTACAATGCACATATAAGTGCATCCAATATCAATCCTCGGGTAACCATCTTTCTTAATCCTAAAACTCTCAAAGAATATAAAATTCACCCTATGTTAATAAAAAATATCATTGGGTTCCAAAAGCTGATAACATCTCTTGATTTGAAAAACTCATTAGTGATGGCTCAACCAATTCATCTCAACCCCAACTTCAAATCGAGTAACACCATGTTAAATCTTGATAGTTTTCCAATCATCAAGAACTGTACAGTATGGGATTTCTATATAATTAAAGACTCACCCTTTGAAGCCATCATAGCCTCATTAGCAGCCAATAAAATATGCTACATAATTATTAAACAAATACTATACCTAATATCGCTGGTTACAGACAAGATTAAAGCTACCCCATCAGAATTTCAGCTCTATCAGAAACTAATAACCCAACTTCTGTTAAGGACTAAAATGCTTTCTAATGTATACAGATTAATAACAAAAATTAAACATCAAGATAATATTCTATTCTCTAAGTACTGGGATAGCCAAAACAAAGAAATAACACTTGACCAAAAACTTGAGGCAATTGACACAACAATAAAATTAACCCCTTTTAAGAAACTGAGATATACTCTGTTCATGATAAACAATAACATCTACATTACGCTTTTATTCCTAAGTAAAATCAACCCATATCGCCTTTTTGCCCAACCTGTCCTAATTCGGTAGCAGATACACTTCACATATTTTGGTCCTGTAAAAATGTGTATAAACTATGGTGCTCCCTAAGAGCACAACTTGAAAAAATGGGATATATGATGTCAACCCTATCCTGGGAAATTGCGACTTTGAATATCTTTCAGAGTCCCTATAAATACGAGTTGAAACATATTACTGTGACGCTATGTGCGCTACTTAAAACTTATACTACACTAAACTGGTTAGATAGGTCCAAAACATCCTGGAAGGAGTTCAAGTCTATGTCTATCAAATATGTGCTAGCAAGTAAACTAAAGACAACAAGCAAAAACAAATTAAACTACTTCCAAAAAATACTGGCATAACCTTACAGAAGTTCTTAAATAACAACGTTCCTCGCTTTAACTCCTCTATTTCTTCTTACTCCTCTGGCTGCGTCTCTATTTCCTTATTATCCAATATCCCCACTTCTGGTGGAGTATTAACCCAAGTCTACATACTTTTCGATTTTAAGTCCCCAACTTCACTCTAACCCCTGAAAAATCAAAATAGAAACCCTACTACCACTCTACAACTAATATCCTTATGCTAACACCTCCTTACTTAGTGACAGCCAAATGTACATATTGTAGATAGTTAAAGCAAATAGGTATTGGATTTACGATCCTATACTCTTACGTATGATTATTCAATATTTTGAATTGTCAATACTCCCTTTCACTATTCTATGTTAAATTCTAAAACACTTGCATATGGGAGGTAAATTGTTTTCCTTGTAATCTTGTGCTGAACCTATATGATATCAAGCAAGCATTTACTAACTGTATCCACCTTCTTTATTTCGATCCTGTATGCTTTTGTTGTATGACCTGTATTTGTTTTTGTATATTAATAAAATGCAATAAAAATTAGATTGCAAAAAAAAGAATTCCTTCTGTCTGCCTTATCTAAATTTCTAAAGGCATCTCCTCTAAAGCTAAACCTTAGTTCACCTCTACTCATTACTTAAGGCCTACCACTGAATATAATGCTCCTTTTAACAGGCATCTTGCACGGGCTCATGGTAACTAAAAGGCAGGTAAGGTCTGAAAGGTCTATATTACGGTGTAACATCGAACACCTCAATGCTGACATGTATTCAGCGAAATTCACTTACGTGATTCACTGAATACTTGTCGGGCAAAGATGTAGTTGGCCAACTACATAGTGTTGCCCTTTTCTCCACTGTAGTATGATCTCGGAGTTAGTATATCTAGGTTGGGGGGTGGGTTTGGTTTAGTTAGAATTAGTTCCGTTAAATTGCAGGGAAGTATTTATTTGCCTGACAAGTATTCAGCGAATTGCAGAAGTGAATTTCGCTGAATACTTGACGGCATTCAGGTGTTTGATGTTACAGCGTTTCAAAGTCGTAACATAGACCCAGGTCTAAAGACAATGTGTGCCTTGACAAATAACACCCTCAATTTATGTATGTATTTATTTTTGTCAGGATAGTTTGAATGGGCAAGAAAAGCTCATTTTCTGCAGGGGCCAGGCAGGAAAAGCACCAAACAATGAGCATAAAAATTCTTATAGTAATGTTCTAATGCACAGAATTCTAAGGAAAACACTATACTGAAATTAAAGACAACATACAATAATGGTCTAATACATAGAGTTCAAATGAAACACTACATTAAGATTAGACACAGTATAGACTAATGGCCTAAATGTATATATCTATATAATTCTAAGGAAACATGATAATATAAAGATCTTTGACGGTGGTATTCAGTTTATCCAGTATTAAAATAATGCAACTTTATGCTACAGATGGAAAAAAGGACATACACTAGGGGGAGATAGAAGGAAATATTGAGAAAGCGGAAAGAGATGGTGAGGATGGTGAGGATAGAAGAGAAGGAAAGGTAGGAATTTAGGGAAATTGCAGAAAAAAAGGGAGCAATCTATGGACAAATTGAGGTGAGGCAGTACAACTGTGCAAGTGAATTGTGGTTTGTGCTTAAGATGTCTATAAGTCAGGTGACTTATATGGTAACCATTTAAAATGTTGGGACCATCTAGAGCGAGTCCCAAAACATGGAGACTAAATGGCTAAAGGTCTGAGATGCCATTTCTCAAAATATTCCCTTTTCTCCACAGTATGGTTTATCTCGGAGTTGGTATAAGTTCAAGTGTGTGTGTGTGTGTGTGTGTGTGTGTGTGTGTGTGTGTGTGTGTGTAGACAGTTTTCTGAGAAAACTACGCTTTTTGATAAAGAAAGAGAGCATTATGATCGGAAAATCTTTTATCTAAGAGGGATAAATACGTGAGATTGGGGTGAACTTTTAGGTATCTAGCCAATTGTCAAGGATAGTCTTGAAGGAGGCAAGGGCATCACTCTGCTTAACATCCAGAAGCAGTTTGCTCCACAAATGAGGCACCAATTGAGTAATGAATATATCCCTCCAGCATGTTTTATTTGTATGCAAAGGAAGTCAAATCCTTGGTTTGGGTGTCTGTGTAGCCAATCATCCTACGAATGTGCATAAGACATCCGTTAGGGTATGGCCTTCAATGGCATGGATTGGCAGGTGTAGATTTCCATGCAGGAGTATGTAAGAGAGAGAATTGGGACAGCAGGTTCTGGTAGTAGTCTTAGTGGTAGCCAAAGGTTTTTAGGTGAGTAATCTTTTTTGTCAAAGACTTTTAGGGCCTTTTTAGCTGCATGATATACCTGTCTAGTTACAAAGCAAACAGAACATTATACTGAATAACTGATCTAATTAGGACATAGTACATGGGGACATAATATTTTGACCTGAATTAAATGCCTTTGGAAATCAATTATACTAAAAAAGAAACAAATCCTAAATTTCATTTTGCAGCATGGTAATCAAATGTGAGTGATTTATCAACCCAGTTGCTGAGATTTCTATTTTGTCTATGTGGAGTGCCGTACTGACTATAAGTTTTATATGCTGGCTTTTCTCAAAGTGAAAATACTATACTTTTTGCAATTAGTTTGAGCCGTTTGTCAGTACATCATTTGATAGCATGAATTAATACTTCCTGAATTGCTTTTGTATTGCTGGAAAAAATGGATGATGACACCCAGCTTGCAATCACACGTGACTGCAAGCTGGGTGCAGTTATGTGTGAATCTGTTTAGCCTTAGATCAAGTTTTGTGCTATGGGGGTCTAAAAAAGTATATACAAAAACTGAGGTGTCCTAGTACTGAGCCTTGTTGTATTCCATTTATTACTTACTTTCTTAAGTAGCATCTGACACCTGAATTGTGTGGGTTTTATCCTTCAGCTGTTTTGCAATCAATCTTACGATGGAAGGGATTACTTTCAGATCTTTTAGTTTTTTACCATGCCAGTGAGTGGGTCAGTATCTACACTTTATAAACATACTGCTGAACTTCAGACAAACCATATATTAAAATATCTGAAATTCCTAGTCTTTTGGCTACACAGATAAACTAGTAGGTTCAGTAATCCATTGGTTCAGGATAGGGCTATCTGCCCGAGGGCCTCCAAGGTGCTAGAGCCTCCGAGGTGCACAAGGCCAGGGATCAGTTTCTCATTGTATACTCCATTATTTTTCTGTGCTCTGTCAGCAGTGATAATTCACGTCCTACTCTGGGGCATATCTAAGTCCGTGTCTCCGGTTTTGTGGCTCTGATTCTTGAAGTGAAAGGAGGAGGTGCATTGCCTCATGACACATATGACAATCTACAGCATAGGGTGCCTCTGCAAGTGATGAATTTACTGTTCTGAGCTGGAGTTCTTTTAAGTCGGCAAGCATAGAGCAGATTTTCCCGCCTTTGTGGCCTTGATGTTTTTTTTTTTTTGGCCTGAAGTATATTCATCAAATCTGGGTTTGATACGGCTCCTCGGCAAAGTACCTTGTCATTGGTCACATGGGCATGATGAGTGTTGAGTAATATGAGCTGGATGATCAGAATGAGATTCCCTGACCTCCTTGATTGGCATAAGGATCTTCCTAATCTAAGGTGATGAGCAAGATGACTCTGAACTACGACTCTGGGTGAGAATCCCCCTGAGGAACTAGGTCTGTTCTCTGTTCCCTTCTCCTCTGTACTTTAGCTACTAACCTGCTTGGTTGACAGACTTTGTTCAATGCAGGGTACGCATTTTGGCATTTTCCTTCGGGTTTTCAGTCTTTTGCCACTTATTGTGGGACTAACCTTTGTTCTCCCTTCTCACTGACTATGTTCTGTGTTCTTTCTGTTTAGGATGTTTGTAGTCAGCCAGTTATCCGCTTCTGTATCAGTCATCTTGAAGGATTTTTGTTTCAGATAAAAGTAAGTAGATGCCAACAAGTTTGAGTCATCCCCAAACTTTGGTGGCCATAGACTGTGACACTTTTTGAGTCTGAGATGAAGCCCTGAAGCTCCAGCCCTGTGGGTTCCTGTGGGTTCTGTCACTCAGCCAGTTTGCAACCCATCTTGTGATGTATGGCTGCTGCTTTTCTTGATGAATGATAATGGGTATTGTATCTAAGGCCTTAGCATCTTCTGAAGTAGGGCTGTATGGACTGCTGCCTGCTCTTTTCAATGACTTTTGTGTTTTCAAATTGTTCAAAAAAGTTAAAAAAATCGTAAAGGCATGATCTGCCTTTCCAAACTCCTCATCTCCAAGTTTGCAAAGTCTGCAAATTCTAGGTCCATAAGTTTTTGTCCTCTCCTCTGCCTTGACAAAGCCAAACTTGTCAAGCTAATGGGCGGGTAAATTCCAGGTCGGGTGGAGGCAATGTGCATTGAAGTGGTACCACAGTTGCAGTGCCACCCCTGTGCATGTGATATGAGAGGTAAGATCTTTGATTAACAGCTGTCCTAGCGCTGTGGGCATAATTCTCATTGAGTTCATGGACACAGCACAGGGGACACCATCAGGTCCCCCATGGATGCTGTTTTTTGCTTTGAGAGAGAGCAGTTCTCACTTGGCTTTGGAGATGTGGGGGGCTGCAATCATTTGGTATAGATATCTCTTTGGGGGGGGGGGGGGGGAGGGTTTGCACTGAACATGTCCAGTGGTATGTTGGCAAATGTCTGTAGGGATCAGTAATCTTCACATCATTTTGAACTAGCTCTGAGCATATCTGGGAGTTTCCTCTCTTGTTTCTAACATAGCTAAAGAAGTCTTATGATTGTCTTTTGAGTCTTTGCCATTTTTCTCTTGAATTTTTTTTGGATGATGATTTTTTTAGTTTTTTTAGTTTTTACTTATAGTGATCAAGGGTGTCTCTTTTTTTAAGGATTTTGCTCTATCTTGTAGTAGCTTCCTCCTTTTGTTGTAGAGTTTGTTTATGGCTGGGGTCCACCAGACTGGATGCTTGCCATTGTACTCAGTCCCCTAATGACTTCTCTGTGGTCATCCTAGCCTTTTTTTGTGGTAGGAAGAACCCTTGCTATTTAACTTCTCACAAGCAAAGCTTTACAAGCACCCATGCCAAGGATCTCGACCTGTATCAACAAATGAGACTCTGTGTTACTGGAACCTCAAACAATGCAATGTACTTGTGTGGAACAAGCTCCTCCATGTCAAACCTATTTGTATTTTCCAGAAAGGAACGGAGCCACATAGCTAAACAGACTGACTTTCCCCATTTCAGTTTCTCTAGTCTTCTGTAATCTACACAAGAGTTACTTCAGTTAATTCTAACCTGTTTTCAGGACCCAGGCCCATCCATAATGAAACAAATGACACAAGAGAGCTTTCCCTTCCCTCAAACCTCTTAGTCTACTTAACATACAGAAACAGTGGCCAAATAAACAATCCCCTTTCACAATGACCTAGGCAACCCTATGCATCTCCACTTTCTTCCTACATTATAGAAAGTTAAAAAAACAATAAAATGCACTGCTATTTGCATACCTTTATCACCATCTACCAATAAAATAAGTAAAGCGCATACACCACTTCAGATATGCACATCCATGCCTGGTAATGCTATCGGTAATGCCAGTTCAGCAAAGCAAACTACACCAGAATAAGGCAGGCTGAAAAAGCATAACAAGTTAAATGTACAGCTATAGAACCAAAACTCATGTACAACTGATTTGTTTCATATCAGCCGAGTATTAGAAGAAATAAGATATCATACAAAGGGGTCTATGTCAAAGTATCGAACGGCCAAATTGTCGAAACCCATACATTCGAGACCATATGGTTGACAATTCAGTCCATTGAATCTTTCTGAATGAGACTGCAGTACAGTAGGGATTAGGGAATTTGCTCTTTTTCCCACCGTAGTGCAATCACGGAGGTGGTATATATAATTAGCAAGGGGTGTGTGGAATGCAGGAGGACTTGCAAAAGCATTGTTTGTGTTGTTTGGGTTTATGTTGTTTGTTGACAGACTGAAATGTTGACCATATGGGTTTTGACAATTTGGCCGTTTGATGCTTTGACAAAGATCCCATACAAAGCTCTTTTGACCGTGTCACTCTAATTCATGCAGCATATTCAAAATGAACCAAAATATGAATAATTATTTTCCAAAAATGATTTTTGGAAAACTAACTATAAAGACACAGTTAAGCATTCTAGCTCAAATTACATTTGCCTATTCCATAAACAGTTACATTAGAATATAATGCCCCTCTGATATGTTCTGATACTTAAGCATCTTATTGTCTTTTCCCCAATCACTTTACAGTGGATTGGCTGGATGAGTGATGTAGAATATAAAACGGCATAAGGTCCTTTTTTTCAATTTTCCATGCAAATTGTACTCCATATGGATAAGGTCCTCATCTGCAGCGCCAAGTAAATATTAACCACCTGCTTCCAAGATAGAAGTGCAACCCTTATGTGATTGACAGTGATAAGTGCATACACAAAACAATGGCATTTTCTAAAACATTTAGCATTTGAATGCATAAAAAAAAAATCAATAAAAATCATTTTTTAGGGGAATCTGCCTCTGCATCTCCAATATACATACATATTATACATACACACACAAACACACACACACACACAATCCATGAGATTTATTGTATCTCGGGGTAAGGAGAAATCCTCGAGATACCAGAATTTCTGTCTGTCTTTTAGTTTAGTATATGTTACAGGAGTGACACATCATTGCAAGACACAGTGACCATCACTAATCTAATGTCTCATACTTAACCCTGGCACCTTACCCACCCTGTGATGCAGCAGTATATTCTTTAATACTTCTGGAAAAGAAAAAGGAAACAGTTTCTTGAAATTTTCAAGCCTCGCTATTTACTGATCAACGTACAACTGCACGGTCAATGACCATATTCAAGAAAAATGAACTGATTATATTCTATAACGATGAAGTTATAGCTGATCCTCGGGAAATTCATATTTGCTTACCATAATCCGTTGAGGGGTAACACCAACTGAAA
The DNA here is from genome assembly GCF_019279795.1 of Protopterus annectens. Taxonomy (NCBI): domain Eukaryota; kingdom Metazoa; phylum Chordata; order Ceratodontiformes; family Protopteridae; genus Protopterus; species Protopterus annectens. The sequence continues at coordinate 362,204,917 of NC_056741.1, forward strand.
CTGCAATTTCCTTTCTCTTGTCTCCATCAGGGTAGTGGTCCTCCTCAAACATTCTTTCCAGTTCTTCCAGCTGCTCTGTGTTCCAAAGAAATAAAAAAGTGACATTCAGTATTTAGATTTCCATGATGCATGTAGATGATGAGGCATCAATATTTCTAGCCAGGGATAAAGTGTCAGAATTCTTTCTTGTTAAGTATATTATTTGACAACACTACAAAGCACCACCTGATCTTAATCAATGTTCATTTCACAGAAAAAAAGGAGTGTTCAAGTTTAAAGGTATTTATTCTCCAAAACCAGAACTCAGAATTTTGATTCAAGAATGGTGTTACCCTGCTCCCTCTGATGTCATAACAACTATCATTTATTTCTCCAGTAGGGTTTTACTGACCACTAGTAAACAAATATAAAGCTACCCTCTGGGTTTACTTAAATAGTGTACTGCATAATGCAATGCTAGCATTAATACAAACGAACCAAATCCCAGGGCAAAAAAAAAAAAAAAATGCTAAAACCATTCCACTATCTCTGAGAAGAATCCCGATTCACAGATGATATAAAATCAAGTAAAATAAATTTATTAAACTAAGGATAAGCACTTTCATCCACTTTATAGTTAACGGACTTCTTCAAAACCAAATAATGTGTCACATTTTAGTCCACAGAAGATAATATTTCAAGAAACATAACATATTAAATGTCAAGCCAGAAAAGAAAAAAAAAGTGTAGAAGTGTGTGTGTGTGTGTGTGTGTGTGTGTGTGTGTGTGTGTGTATATATATATATATATATATATATATATATATATACACACATTTATATAAATATATATGTGTGTGTGTGCGCACGGGCACACGCGTGCACGTGTGTGTGTGTGTGTGTGTGTGTGTGTATATCTATATATATATATATATATATATATATATATATATATATATATATATATATACCCTTTATTGATACCATAGAATTAAATTAAAATATACAAATTATATATATATATATATATATATATATATATATATTCTACAAATATGAAATAAATAACATACAGCAAATATTCATAAAAAAATAAAGAACGATGTTAAATGAATAAATTAATTAATTGAAAGCAGTCATTTACAAAATTCATAGTTTGGAGCTTAACAACACTTAATATAGATATATTTTCATTTAAGCGAGGTGGCTCTTGTGCATTAAGCCTCAAGTGCCATGTCACTTCTTTAGATTCCAAAACAGTCTGCCAAGGACTACCCCAGGGATTTTTCACAACCTTCTCCAATATAGCAAATTGAAACTTCTTATAAATAAGACAGTCTTTCTTATAAAGAGCATTATTCAAATTCATTTACAAATATTATGCTCTTAAATACTGTTATTTAAAGGACTTTCAGTCTTTTCAATGTAGTATTCCCCACAGGGGTCATATATGGCATATGTACCACCTCCTTAGTCAAACAATTACATCCATCAGCTAAATGGATCTTGGATTGTGAATACCCAATCAAAACTAATTCCTGTTCTCAGATATAAGGGCATTGGTTACAACACCCACACTTCCTCATACCCTTCAAAGGTGCAGTGTGTTTGGAATAACATTTCTCAAAGACATTTTTCATATTTTTATCCCTTAATTAAACAATACATTTTTTTTCACCAATGGCTTCAGCTATATTTCTGTCCATGCTAAAAACATCTCAATATTTGAAAATTATTTTTCAAATTGCAGCATTCAAAGGATGATGCCTAAGAACTAGGCTTCTGGTGAAATCCAATGCAGTTCATGGAACGGTAGTATTGGACCGCAAATCAGCTTGTCCAAAAATAGTGATGATCTGACTGATCCCGACAAATTGTCCCTTTACCAAGGATCTCTTCTGAGACAATGGACGGTCACTGTGAAAACGTAAATACATGTTTGTAAATGTAGGGTTTGTAAATGTTGAATTTATAGTGACCATTGTCTTTATATATGGTTACATTCAGATAACTGAAGGACTCTTCAGAGACATTAACAGTAAATCTCAGAAATGAAGTGGTTGAATTAATATATTCTAGGAAGTCATTTAATTTATCCCTAGAAAAAATAAAGACATCGTCAAGGTATCCAGTATATAGCAACCAACTTTTTGCAAACTTTATTGTTTACAAAAGGGGGTAGAAATATGAAAAATGTATTTGAGAAATGTTGTTCCAAACACACTGCACCTTTGAAAGGTAGGAGGAAGTGTGGGCATTGTGATCAATGTCCTTGTATCTTGGAACAGGAAGTAGTTTCTACTGGATATTTGCAATCCAAGATCCGTTTAGCTGATGGATGAAATTGTTTGACCAAGGAGGTGGTATATATTGTCAAATGTGATCCCTGTGGGGCATACTATATTGGAAAGACTGAAAGGCTTTAAATAAACGTATTTATGAGCATAATTATAATGTCTGCAGAATTAATTTGAATAATTCTCTTTAAAAACATAAAAAAAGACTGCATCATATATGAGAAGTTCCAATTTGCAATATTGGAGAAGGTTGCGAAAAATCTTAAAGAACAAGTGCAATTTACAAATTAACCAAGAACATTCAATTTTAAACAGATAATTTGGGAAGAGATGAGGAAGCAGAACCAAATAATGTGAAAGAACATGTTTAAACCTCATTGTTTAGTGAGCAGATTTCAGTCAGTCAAGGCAAATAATGATATATTTACTATTTTAATTCCCTTAACGAATCTGGTTGAAATTATCAGTGTTATCGAGCATAAAAGTACTAACTTCAGTGAAATGTATACTCATCTAATTCATTTCTTTTCCTGCTGACCTCACCAACAACTGTATTACCTTGCTTTTTAAAACACTGACCTAATCGATTAATATTTAAGGGTCACGCTATAAATCCACGATGTCCAGATGGACTTACAAATTAAAGAGTTCTAGTCATGGTCCATTGACACTCCTGGTGTTACATTGTTGCTGCTCTGACTGAAGATCTATTTCAAAACTGACTATGATGCACTCCAATGTCATGTCTGCTTTCTGTTTAATTTTATGAGCAGTTCTTCCTCTTCTAAACTGAGAAAACTGTTTTAAATAAATATAACTGTTTTTGTAGTTCAGTGGGTATCAATCTATTTGTTATTAGTAACACTATTTTTGATCACTCATCTTCTGTTTTCTTTTTTATGCATTGATTAACGTGCTGGTTCAGGCACAACAGTTTTAGCTTGGAATTTGGCACAGTCTTCGTTTACTTTAAAAAGTAATTTTGTCTGATCAGCCCTCAGCCTGGTGCCTTTCTATCTATATTCTTAACCACTCACACACACAGTTATGGGCAACATTCCCCAACATTTTAAAAGCCAAATCTGTCACCTGTCTCACTGAAAGGTGTTATAAAAGATTTAAAGACTCTCAACACTCTAGATCATTATCCAAGTTGTAACACTAAAATACACATTTAATTCTGAAAGCATTAGCTTATACTTTATCATATTTTAACTTAAGCTATAAAATGGTGTTTTATTAGACATTAAAGAAATAAGTTACTGATTCTTATTCCTAGTTATGTTTCCCCACACACCGCAGCCCTAATTGGTTGTATATCCTCCATCGCTGCTTACTGAACAGTAAAATCCACCCTAGCGCTATAGACTGCAACAGTATTGAATGTCATTTCTTAATTTAGTCCAGATGGCATTAACTGGTAGGATCATCACAACTTAATAAAAAAAGCATAAATGCAAAGCATGACAATAGGGGTTCTGATCACAACCAGCTTGTTATACGTTTGAGACATGGACATCAAGAAATTCACAAGTACCAATTTTTAATGGAGGTCAAGGGAGAAAACCTCCAGCCATGTAAAAAATTGGTATACTAAAACAAAAATATCTGAAACTTAATCTGATGTGAATACAAGCTTGTTAAAGTCTTTTCTGATACCAGAAAGGAGCTTAACAAGCTTGCCTTCTTCTCAGTTTTGGAGCATAATCAAGGCGCTCCATGGTTGATACACTACAATAAAATAATGACTTTCAAAAATGTCCACACTTTGCTGCAGTAAAACCTAAGTACTTTCAAAGGAACATACAGAAAAAATGCTTACTGGAAGCATCCATGATAAACAGTCAAAAATACTCAACCAATGAGAAAGGTACAACAATTCAATAATCACCTAAGCAGTGCCTTCCAAGACAAGGTCAAATTTAACCCACCTGATTGAAGACTAATAAACTTTAAAATCAAAAGCACTTCTAAGTAGGCTCCTGCTACAAAGACAAGCAACAAAATAATGAAGACAACACAAGTAGCAAGTAAGCAATGAAATAAATAAACGACAAACCATCTGGTTTGCGAATTTGTTAATGTGCATTTCAGATTGTGAATACAGGAGACTGTAACTGCTTGGAATGGAATTTATTCTTCAGATTCTTCATTTGGAATTACAATTAACTGTTGAAATGAACAACATCCATGTAAATTTAAAAAAATTCAAACTAGGATTGGGAGAAATTAATCTGAAAAAAAAATGTTCAAAAATAACCCAGACTATAATACATTATGACCTACTCCCACAACAGAATGTGCTACCACACTAAACTGCATGTAGCCTGACATGCATTTTCCCCATATCAGAGGTTTTAGCACACCAGTTAGAAACCCAATGCACACGTCTCTGTTTTGAGTAATTTGTTATACACATCCTCACACTGCTGGTGCTCTTCTCTGCAAGGTGAAACCTTTTCTCTGCATGTGAACTGTATCCCTAAATAAGGCACCTAGTCCTAATCCTCATGAGCCATTTAGAGAACAACACTTAAGGACTGTGGATTCCTGTCCAGCATACAACGCACACTATGTTGTCAGTACTTGGAGTTTTGAGAGCATGACATCTCAGTAAAGTCACATCACAATCAGTCGAGAAACCAGTAAATAGGTGGTTGGCAATTTTCTTCTTTGCACATCCCTCAACTACTCCTTCCACATGTATCATAACCAGAGAGTTGGGGAGGAATGTGTGCACTTGAGGGGCACAGTGGGATGGTGCAATTTCTCTGGTGGAGACCAGGGAAACTACCTCTGATGATTCAGAATTGGTAGGCGGGGTTATTAGCTGGCAACAACACTTAAGGAAACAAGAAATGATCAGAGTAGCAGCCCACTGGCGTTTATATCACTCTATCAAAAGATGAAAATAGCGAACGCTATTTCATCGAACCTAAAATATCTAAACCACAAAATATTGAACATTCAAAACAGCAAATTTTTTCTTATAGAAAAAATTTGCTATTCCAAAACACAAGCACACCAAAAAAACAGCAATCCACACACATACACTTAAAATCCTACATCTAACCCTACACTAAACTGTACATACACTATCTATCCACTTACCTTAACCCAAATCCTAACCCTAAGGTCCGTCACTATCGCACACTCACCTTACCCGTGCCCTAACCCTAACTCACTTAACCTGCCCCTAACCCTAAATTCTGTCACTATCGCAAACTCACCTGACCCGTGCCCTAACCCTAATGTCCACACAATCGCAGACTTACCTGAACCAGACCTGTAACTTTCCACCACAGCACTGAAAATAGCAAAGCCACAGAAATGGCCAACTGACTTCCTTCCTAAGAAAAAATTTGGTGTTCTGCAGCTTTGATATTTTTAGCGCTCACTGAATATGAGTCGATATTAGAACATTCGAAGTTTTAAAACTTCCATGTTCTGATATAGACCCGCGCATTGCACAACCTCTTCTCTTGCGCAGACAAGTGTGTGTGGCAACTCAAGACAACAAAAGCAGAAAAACTTCTAATCACCCCGATAGCTGCATACATAATGGCCTCTCTCAGCTCACTCAGTGATGACAGAAAGAGAATGAATGAGTCAAACTGGCAAAGAGGGGGCTGACGATAGCAAAGCAGCAGGGCAAATTCAGAAAAAAAGTGTATAAATTGTCCTACATGTATTTGAACAAAGTTTCAATTTCCCAGGTATAAGGTGGTGCTGTGACACACTGTTTTCATTGTATCTTGGGTGCAGTCTTTGCCATAAATTTTGCTAAAGGAAAATGCTTCCCCAACACCCTTCAGTATCTTTGCTGAATAACCCTGGAAAGGTATACTAGCTGATAAAAACATATAAATAATAATAATAATTTTCATACAGCTAATAATCCCAGTACTCTCAGGTTTATCAGGCTACGGAGTGCAACATTTCATTTCCATCTACCATTTTGGTTGTCACAGCCTTTGCTTGCATCTCTGGCTGTTTTTCCTTATACAGCACTATAAACTTTGGTTATCCTGGTAATACAAGTAGCCATCTATAAACTGACTTTTACTTTATTATGACTGAATATAGGGGTCTACTTCAGTTTATCGAATTATCATATAACCAAAATGGAAAATAACAAGGTGACAACATCAAAATCGCACAATTAAACTTTACAATACTGAAATTCATAACACCGAAAACCAGCTGTGGATGTTACATACCACTCCCAACACCCTGCAAACTCTTGTGAAGATAAACAGAACACCACCTTAATTTTTTTTCTCAAAAGAATTATCAGCTGCAAAGTCCTCACTGTATACTGCATAACTTCCCATGAATTACAGTGTACTTTAAATGGACAAATGTCTATTTGTATTAAAGTTCCGTTTTCACATATTCAAAACTGTTGCTATAACTTTAATACATTCCATGACATCATCTAGCCATTTGAAACACAATTTCAACACAAAAATCTACCTTTTTTTTTCTATGTTTTTGCAGGGGAAAGGCCCCCAGTACCCCTCATGTGAGGGGCTGCATTTACCACACCCCCTGCAAATTATATATACCAACTCTGACATCACACTACAGTGAGGAAAAGGCTACATTTCCTATCCTCACTGTACTGCGAATTTCCATTCAGAAGCTCTGAGTGGTAAGATCTGCACCTGATAATTGTTTTGAGAAAAAAATGAAGATGTTCTGTTTATCTTCACAAGATTTTGCAGGGTGTCGGGAATGGTGTGCAACATCCACAGCTGGTTATTCGGTGTTATGAATTTCGGTATTTCATTGTTGTGCAATGTCGATCTTGTCATCTCATTGTTGACAGTTTTGGTTATATAATTTGATAAACTGAAGTAAACCCAAATATAGCCATAGATGTTACCTTTCATACTAGTAGATAGTATTCATCTGCAGCCTTCATCACGGTCAGATGCTTTGTGTTTGATATATTATAAAATGTTGTATTGTTGATTTCTTTAAACCGAGTTCTCCCTTGTTGATCTCAAAGGTTGACAGCATAACAGCTTGAGAATATTCCTATGGTAAAACAAGCCTGCAGTATTTTAAATTGAGCTTCATGCTTAGTTTTTGGTAGGTTTGGTGCCTTCCTTGTCAGCCTTTTTGTTTGAGTGCAGGGCAGGCTGGGAGCATTTCTATGTCTCTGCAACTGTTTTTATTGGATGTACTTGTCATATTTGAAACCATGTAATCCAAACAAACAAATCCAAACTGCAACTCAGGAAACAAACAAAGACTCAAGGACACAAAGTCTCCAAAGCGAAAAAATACTAAAAAAGCCATTGTGCTAGATAAAAAGAACTTCTACCTCCAAATACAGCAAACCTATCAAAAGAAACCTCAAAAGTTTTGGAACAGCACTAACAAACGTCTTCACCCAGGACAATCTATCACACCTAACCCTCTAGGCTCCAACCCCGATAATCCTATTCACACTGCCAACTCCTTTAATTCTTTCTTTACCAATGCCATCCAATCTCTTGCTAGCCATCTATCGCCAGACACCTCAAATCTGCCAAACTCATCTTTAAATCCTCCTCCATCTTTTCAATTACAACCAGTGTCTACTTCTAGTATATGCTCTCTTCTACTAAAACTAAAACCTACCACCCCTTCAGCTGACCAACTCCCAGCAGAATACCTTCAAATAGGAGCTAAATCCATTGCCTACCCTATATCCATTCTTATCAACAGAACCATAAGTGAAGGAAATATCCCATCCATCTGGAAAATTTCTTACATTATTCCACTACACAAAGGTGGGAACTCTAACGATTTCTCTAACTTTCGTCCTATAGCTTTGCTATCTCCTCTGGCAAAAATTATGGAAAAGTGTATCCAGAAGCAACTTCTTACCACCTTCTCCAAAATAACATACTTGCCAACTGTCAACATGGTTTCAGACCTTACCATAGTACCACCACTGCCCTGCTATCATTTACAGATTGTATTAACAAGAATCGTAACAAAGGCATTCTATCCTCTGCAGTATTCGTTGATTTATCCAAAGCTTTCGACATAGTTAATCACCAACTGCTCTTACATATAATGATATCTCTATCACTTGACCCCTTAACCATTAACTGGTTCAAATCCTACCTTGAAAACAGAAAACAAGCAGTACTCTGGCACAATAATCTTTCTAATCTCCTACCTATCTCCCTTGGTGTCCCTCAAGGCTCCATATTAGGTCCACTCCTATTTTCCAATTATATTAATGACCTTCAGTCAGCAATTCCATATACTACCTGCATTCAGTATGCAGATGACTCCACTATTATCTGCTCAGCCACTTCTCAAACTGAACTGCAGACCCTTACCCAGAATGCATTTAATACTGTTGAACAATGGTTTACAAACCGTTGCCTCCTCCTAAACCCAAAGAAAACTAAACCGCTACTCTTCTCACCAACCCGTAAGTCCACCCCCGCACATTTTACACTTACATCTAACAATGGTACTGTTATCGCGCCAGACCTAACTACCAAACTCCTAGGAATAACTATAGATAATAATCTCAACTATGACACGCATATTAACAGTACAATAAAAACAGTCAACAAGAAACTTAGATCCCTCTACAGAATTAAACCCTTTCTTACACCAGCAGCCAGGACTGCTATAGCCACAACTCATCTCATCTCCACTCTACTCTATGCTTCACCCATTTATACAAATCTTTCTAAAACCAACATTAACAAACTGACAGTATCCTATAACAATATTGCCAGATTTGCTACTGCCTCTCCTTTCAGAACTCATCACTGTCTTAATCTTAAACAACTTGATTGGTTAGAGTTTCTATACCATCTACACTTGTCACAGCTTACTATTGCCCACAAAACCCTGTATCAACCCACCAATACTCCTATACCCTCAAACCTACTTACCCCCTACCATAATCTTAAAAACTTACGCTCTTCTAACAAACTACTGTTTAACATTTGCAGATCCAACAATTTAGCAGGTGACTCCCTTTTCTCTAATACCATCGGTAAGCTATGGAATCTACTACCCACTGAACTCACAACTCTCTGCTCTCATACTTTTTAAAAAGAAACTCAAGCTTCATCTCAAGTCACACTGGTTATGTTCCTGTACTATCCCTGACTAACTGTTGATACTTCTCACTTATAACTACCTGTATCATCCTAAGCCTTCCCTATAAAATCTGCTTATCATGAAACTTTTGAGTGAATTCTTTATATATACTTGCATATTACATCCTCACATGAATATTCCCTTATTGTTTACTGCTCCAGTCATGCTCAATGGTAGTAAGGCTTGTTTTTGGTATACGACTTTATTGGTATTTATTTGATTGAATTTTGCATGTGCTCTTCTGTAAACTTTTTCAAGATTGTACTTTATATATGTTTTTTATTGTTTATTGTTTTTTGTTTGTTATTCTTGGAGCTTTTCTCCCCGGGCCTCTACTGAAAATGGACATGTATCCAGCTAGACTAACCCGGTCAACAAATGTAAAATAAAATAAAAATAAATAAATAAAATAAAATAAGTAAAAACAGGTTTATTACTTTGCAACTAAACAGTATAATACAAAAAAAAAAAAAAACGGTTAAGCGCTTTTTGTCTTCATTTAGAAGATTTCTTCAGACCTACAACAGTAACACAAGTGCTCACTTTAATACAGACCACATGGTGGTTTCAAAAAACATTAACCAATGGTATTGCATAAGTAATTAAGTAATTAAGCTTGGACACATGACATCAGCAACAAGTCAAATACAAAAACAGCAACTGTGAAAACCTGTAAAGAACAAAAATGTATAGCTGCTTTTGTGCAAAAATGAAGACACATGAAATCAAGAAATTAAAGAGCCTAATGCGCTAGACAAGTCTTTTGTCTAAGTCTTTTAAACATCTCTATTTGTAGTTGAGTAAAAGAATGCAGGTTTTTTGCTTCATGTTTTAAACTTTTTAAAATTATGTCTCATCTTACATCTAAGCTTGCTTCACCCTTGTTGGTGATTTGTGAATGCATTACAGTTGAGTAGACCAACAGTGGTTAAAGTTGAAATTGCAGTCTCTTATTTTATTTTGAGTGCAGCGTTCTTTTAGTCCACTTGGAGCACTCTTGTAACTCATAACAATGTGTATATAAACATTTACATTTACATATATATATATTTTCCATAGTTTTTTCATCATTTTTTATCATATATTTTAAGAGTTACACTCTGTCCAACTAAATGTAGTGATTTAATGTGCCTTTATTTGTGCACAAAAGCAGCTATACATTTTTGTTCTTTACAGGTTTTCACAGTTGCTTTTTGTATTTGACTTGTTGCTGATGTCATGTGTCCAAGCTTAATTACTTATGCAATACCATTGGTTAATGTTTTTTGAAACCACCATGTGGTCTGTATTAAAGTGAACACTTGTGCTACTGTTGTAGGTCTGAAGAAGTCTTCTAAATTGAGATGAAAAGCGCTTAACCGTTTATTTTTGTATTATACTGTTTAGTTTGCAAAGTAATAAACCTGTTTTTACTTATTTTTTTGCTTTGGAGACGTTGTGTCCTTGAACCTTTATATATTTGAAACCATACTTAATTTACATAAATACACCCTACCTGTTAACCTTACTGAAATGGTGAAGAAAATGTTGGGAACTTTTTTGTGGTTTAATGACTGCATTTGTGGAACACATGCTTCAAGGCTTTTCCCCTTGGTATGTCTCTCCATGTCCATTCTTTGAAGGGATTTCATTTCATCACCTTCAATACTACGTAGTTGACAAGCTGCAAGTGGATAATATCAGTCTTGAAGTTTTCACAGGCAACCCACATAAGTAAAAGTGTTAGCTCTCTTCCATGTCTAATGGTTAAATTTACTTGTAACCTAACACCTTTTAAAACAGAACTGCAAATAGGATGCTTTCCAAAATGCACTGACGTTATCCTGAAATATACAAAGTGATGAAGTAGACAAATGTATTGCAGGGACAGGATTTATGTGATTTTACTCCAATTTTATTTCACAACAGTAAAATGAGCATTTTACTTGCTCGTTATGAAAGGCATCAGCTATTAGCATCTTCTTTCCATTTTTCAGTGGTTACAGCACTTTCATGTAGATGTCCTAATCCGGTTCTACCATAAGAAGGCACCTGCTAATACAACAGTATTGTTAAAAAAACAAACAAAAAAAAACACTTTTGTTTGTAAGTCACCACTTGGTTTCTCTCAGCTTTTATTATTACTTGACTGTTTTTCAGTACAGCAGCATTACTTTGCATTATCATCTCTCATTTGTTTAATCATGATGATGAACATAATACTGCTTGCTTCAGCCTGATGATGCAACGGCAAGGCTTGTGTCCACATCACTGGTGTCTCATGTTCAGGAAAAGACATGACACACCACTGGTTTTGTCAAAGAAAAGTCATGCCTACTTAACCTGGCAGACTTCTTTGAGAAGGTAACCAAGGCAATGAATAAAGGGAAAACGGTCCACCACTGCCTATCTAGACCTGGCAAAGGCATTTGGCACAATATCTCACTCAGGTATTGTGGACAAACTCACTGAAATAACTAGGCATACATCCCCACATAATTCACTGGATTGCCAACTGGCTCACAGATAGGAACAAGAAGTCAGGACTGGTGCGACCACTTCAAGCGGCAGGTCACCAGTGGAGTACCACAGGCCTTCCTGCTGGGCCCACTACTGCTTGGCATCTACTTCTTGGAGGTCAAGGATAATGTCAAGGGCCAAACCAAAACAAAAAAAACGAAATCTGTAAAAGCGAAACTGGACACGTTGGCAAGAAAGTCAGCAAACCAAAACACATTTATTATAACATTTTAGCGCTTTCATCTCAGAATGAGACTTCATCAGAAACAGAACAATATAATCAAACACATTTAAATACTAAATGAAATCATGACATCACTAATCAACCTATTAAATTTAAAGATACATACTCCTATATATCTCTGAAAACACTACTAAACCTCTGGTTACGTGTAAATAAATTCATGCAACGAAAATTGATATATAAACCATGTTAGACTACTACATTACTGTAAACCTTTACATGGATACAATAAATGTATATGAATAAAAATAAAATAAATATATATATATATATATATATATATATATAATAAAAAATACATTTATCTCTAAATTAATTTTGAATATACCATTGCTTTAAACTAAAACTTATATTTATCTCAAATTAATATATAATGTTCATCCCTATCAAGAAGTAAACCATATAAAACTAATAAACCATACAAAGTCAATAAAAACTGTATAGAATAAAAACTGTATAGAATAATTTCTATTCTATTGGTTCTTTCTAATAACATAGGTGCCAATGAAACATGGTCATTTAGACCTGGTGTAAACATCGCAGCCAACCTAAGTTGCCACTCACTCTCTTTCTTTTTTAGTATATTCTTCCAGTCACCACCCCTTGGATTAATGTATACAATATCTATAATGCCAAAAACAAATTTATCAAATTTTTTACAAAACAGCTTCCTGTCTATATAATGCATTAGTAGATTTTTGGTTCTTTATATCATTTAAATGTTCGTATATTCTATTTTTCAACAAACGCTCTGTTTTTCCTGCATAGAAATGTCCACTAGTGGTGCAATAGGCCAAGTAGACTACCCCCCTTGAATTACAATTTCCCTTCTTAAAAAATACTTTGCTCCTAATATTATTGTCTAAAACCAGACTAGTTTCTTTGTTAATATAAGAACAGTAAGTACACATACCACATTGCTTAGTCCCTTGAGCAGCCATGGAAGCGTTATCTAGTCTAAATTCCAATAATTATTTAACATTGTGTCCCACTTTATTAATGAATCTGTTTATTCCCTACTTTGTTAAAAATTTCCTCATTTGTCCTAAATATGTTCCAATTTCTTTCAAAAGCTTTACGAACCATACTTGTATTCATATTGTACTGTAGAATACAAGCTTTACTGAAATTGTTTGACGTACCATTAAGATCTTTTCTACTAACTTCGGTCACTGTGTCAGGACAGGAACTGAGCAATGGTTTGTATTTGGTCCCCCATTGATCATAAACCTCTTGGAGAACCCTATCCAACATGTGCAATGGATGACCTCTCTCTGAAAACATGTTAGAAATAACAACAAATTGTCTAGCCAAATCTTCTTTACTCGATGTCATCAGCGCTAGCCTTATAGCCTGTTCTTTGACTATACTTATCTTTTGTCCCAAGGGATGTTCACTTTCAAAATGTAAATAAGCATTACAAAAAGTCTTTTTTCTGTATACTTGTGACTTAAATGTTTCTTTTTCTTTAGAAATAGATGTATCCAAAAAGTTAATAATATTCCTATCATACTGATATGTAAATTCTAGAAAATTGGTACTAGAGTTAATGTGTTCTATAAATTTAGGAATATCTTCTTCTAAACCTGACCACAAAATGAATATATCATCCAGGTATCGTAGATACAATTTAATGCATCTCCAAAATGAACTCTTAATAACATGTTGATTTTCCCAACCCAGTAGAACTAAATTAGCATATACTGGTGAACATGTTGCTCCCATAGGGACACCCTTGATTTGTTGAGAATATTCACCTTCAAACCAGAGAAAGTTATCTTCTAAAACTATATCCATAAGCTCACAAATAAGGTTAACCATATCGTTCTCCAATCCTGAATGTTGAAAAAGAACCTCTTCAAAAAAGGCTAACCCTTCAATCTTAGGGATACTGGTAAACAGGTCTTTCACATCGATTGTTAGAAAAATAATATCATTAGTATACAGTTCCTGTTTAACACTTCTCAAAAATTCCCAAGAATCCTTTAACAGATGTGGTATCTTGTTGACTATTTGTTGTACACATGAGTCAATGAACACTGTTAAAGGATGAATTTTAGACCACCTAGCAGCTACAATTGGTCTAAAGGGTGGTTTACTAATATTTTTATGCATCTTAGAAATGCCGAAGAAGACAGGAACCACTGAATCTTTTCCATATAGAAAGTCATATGTATTCCTATCGATCCTACCATCCAACAGGTATTCTTCCAAATAGGAATCAGTCCTAGAATATGCTATATTAATCTGGTTCTTAGAAATTTCCATACAAGTACTATTATCAAAAAGTAAATTTAACATTTCATCAGAATAATCAATACTACAAAACAGGACAACCCCACCCTCCTTATATGGAATCATCACTCGTGTATTTCTATCACTTCTCAAGTCATTCAAGAGTTCGTATTCTCCCTTAGCTAAATTCCAGTTGTTACCACTCCTATGTTGTTTAAAAATATCATAAATATCTTCCATTACTAATCTTTCATATGTCTCCACCAAGGGATGCAGGGTGGGGTTGTATACACTTTTTTTCTTTGGTAATGTAAGAGTGTTCTCATGAATACACTGATTCATCCCTTTGTGTTCCAAGTTAATTTCCAAATTTAATTTCCTAGTATAAAACTTTAAAGCCACAATATTGTCAACCAAATCACCTTTTGTTAATGGAATAAATTTTACACCCTTGGAAAACAATTTGAAATAATCATCAGAAATCAATCTATCCGAATAGTTATATATGGTAAAGCCTTTTTTCTGATGAATAGTATGCCTATTGTCCATTAGACCATTAGTTAAAGTAGCATTCAATAAAGTAACATTCAATAACAATTCTTCTTATGTGGATAATAGTTCCTGTTGTACTCCCCCCTTCTCTGTGTAATACTGTGCCAATCTCTGAGCGCGCCTGACCACTGGAAAATCCTCACTTTCCTGGTTATTTATATTTCCTTCACTACCATCCCACCTTTCCGTGTCCCTCCCAACTTCACCATATCTTGGTGACATATATCCATTGTCATGTCCTTCCTGTATATAATCTGATGGTTTATTGACACTTCCATTCCTAGTATAAGGTCATCCACTGATTTTTTCAGCTTTGTTGATATAGACTTGCTTATTTTGATAACACTTCTGGTCCCTTTCCAATTTTCGTTTTTTCTTTTGAAAAATACTGTAGCATCTTTTATCAATCTTGTCAAGCATCTTAAAATATAGTGTACTAAACTGTGAAAACAATAAATCACTCAATCTTTTTATCCAACTCCTGAACTTCCAACAAAATTTGTTCCCTTTGTCTTTCATAATATTGTAATGTTTTATTTAATGAGACCTAGACCTATTTCATGAAAATACTGTGCATAGTCCAACATAACTTCATCTGTGTAAACAATCCCAAAATGGAATTTATAAATGCATAAACCCTGTGGTACAATTTTTAAACAAAGAAACTGTTTAAAATAAGCAATATCAATTTCTGTAGTTTTCTATTTAAATAATGTTTTTTCCAAAATATAAATCAAGTCCCTTATTGAGGCAGAATTATGTCCTTTGTCTCTTGTCTTGGGGGCATTTGGATAATCATCACGTAAACATTCTGTGTCAGAAAATAGAAACTGTTTAGAAAAAACCTTGTCAAATCTAATATTAGCCTCCTGTTGGTTTGCTGTTTGTATCATACCCAAGTGCTCATTTAATAGTTCACCATTAGTGTCAATATTGTTTTCACCAATATGAATATTGTGAAATACAACTTGGTTTTGAACGTTAGTATTGTCCAAACCAGTGGAAATTGGTGATATATTAACAACTGTTGTACTTTTGTTGTTTTCTCCTCGCTCTTTGATGTTCCCAAGCTGGCCGTTGTGTTGAGTAGAAACCACGTTAGCACCGCCAATGTGACCCGCTTTTCCCATAGAGCCGGAACTGATAGTGTTTGGCGGGTAATTTAAACCTGTTCCTGTGTAAACACCGTAACCATTGTAACCAGGGTGTATAAAACTAGTCCGCTCACCAATAAAGGAATGTCCAGCGGTAAAACAACTCTCTTTCTGGGATAAAAGTTCCAACAGCTCAGACAGCTCTCCTTTCAAGTTGGATATTTCACCACGTAGTTGTCTAATCTCCCCTCCGGTATCCTCGGTAAGAATGGTACCCGACATATTAAATTCCTCTAATGTATCCATGAACAGATATTTGGATGAAAAATACTAAAACCAAGAATAACCAAACTAAAACAAATAACAAAACCAAAACAAAAAACTGAAACCTGTAAAAGCGAAACTGGACACGTTGGCAAGAAAGTCAGCAAAACACATTTATTATAACATTTTAGCGCTTTCATCTTGAGACTTCATCAGCAACAGAACAATATAATCAAACACATTTAAATAGTAAATGAAATCATGACATCACTAATCAACCTATTAAATTTAAAGATACATACTCATATATATCTCTGAAAACACTACTAAACTCCTGGTTATGTGTAAATAAATTCATTCATATATAATGTCAAGGGCCTCTGGCTCACCAGGTTCACAAATGACTGCAAATTGGGAGCCATCATAAATTCCCCCAATGGCACTAACATCCTGTAAGAGGGTCTAATACAGAGAGATGACTGCTGCCAAAGCCACGGATGAAAAAACTCAGTGCAAAGAAGGTTACAGTGCCTTTTGGGAAAAGATATAGCCAAGGAAATTACTCCATTGATAAAACACCCGCAAGAGTTAACCCAGTAGTTAGAGATCAGGAAACATATGCAGACAGTAATCGGGCCTTTGACCAACATGTAGCCAAGTACTAACAAAAATCATTCTATGTCACCCAACTCATAAGTAAGGGTATGGCATCCATGACCAAGGAAGTTCTAGTACCACTCATCTCTTCTCTTATCGGACCCACCACTGAGAACAATTCCCTCTTCAGCATGTACCTGTCTAGGCATATACAACAGCTGGAATGCCCTCAGAGGTTCCTCACCAAGAGAATCAAGGGTATTAACACACTGAGCTGTACAGATCACCTGACATCCCTGTCTCTGTACTCAAGTCTCCTACAGGTTGTTGAGTGGCAATATGTGCTTGGCTTGTGCACAGTCACAAAAAGCAGCCCCAGAAACACTAGATCCAGGGATATGAATTTTGCTTGTGACATAAATAGAACATGCTGGTGAGAAAGATATATGTCACTCAATGGATTCCCATGCTCTGGAATAGACTCCTCATCCATGCGAGTCCATCCCTAACCCTATTCAAATGAAACTTTGTCCATTGGACAGAAAATTGCAAATTCATCCCCCGAGTTGGCCCCCATGTCTCTTATAGACGGAGGCCAACAGTAAACATTCCCTAACTATCATACCCCAAAATAACTTAATTTTTAATAAGCATACCTCTTTCAACTAAGACGCATATGATACCATGGAAAGCAATTGAGTCGGGATGAGTGGCTAGGCTTATAAATGCCCTGATAGTCGATAGCCTAGTACATATGAACCTATGGTCTTGTCAGCTGAGGGAACAGGATGAAGTGGCCAATGGCCAGCTTACCTACAAGGGAAGGTTACAAGGAAACTGCCACCTGTGCATCCACTGGTGAGACCAGCAGCCTGGCAGGCCACTCCTCTAAGGGGATGGCAATGACATCTAGTGCTTTGTGGACAAATATGTGCACCAGGCTCACTGAAATCACTGTGCATACTTCTCCCTCGGATAGGGATCCTAACAAGCTGCCATATAAATGTTGGCTGCTGTTACCAGAGCTGCAACTCCCCACTGGAATCTTCACTCCTCTAGACAATGTGTACCACAACACAGATTTCCTGAGAGGTTAGGGGCTCAGCCAGTGAAGAGCCACATCTAAAGTGGTCCAAAAAATAGCAAATGTTGAATACGAAATTGTGCTTATGAAGAAATGGGCAAATGTTAAGAGGTGGTCAGGACAGGAGATATAAAAACATTAACAGAAAATGTTAGTGTTGCTTCCACCTTACTTCCAAGCACAGACAATTTCTGAAGCCTGCCCCAATTCATTAACAAATCCATAAGTTAACAAAAGAGTTTTCTACTTTGCAGTTTCAGTGTACCTCATACATTTCTCCCTCCTTTCCTATTTCAGTATCATTTACCAGGAAACAAGACTAGCAGTGGCATGCCTTGCTTCCCACAGTTTCTACAATCAAATGGCTCAACAATGTCCAACAGGAGAGTATTACAACAAATAAGTAAGTTGGTACTACTATGTCTTACAGACTCCCTCCTCCTTCCTTGCCTGTTTTACACTGTTCCATCTGTGCCACATCTGGAAACACACACTCACTGATTCCAAGGAACTTTGCCTGAAAATTGCATAACTTAGAATCACTTTGGTCACAGTCTTCCTGAACAACCTACTGTAAGGCTATCCACTCCGCCAACTCCATAATTAAGCATATTACTTCCCATACATATCAGAAACCCATAATACTTTAAACCTTTTTTTAGGTGAGCACTGTATCATATTACTACCACTCAAAAGATTAGCATGTCATCTGATAATAATTATAAATTAATTTAGATCTTTCATTCCCATTTACAGGCTCATTCTTCATCTGGACCACCTTTCATCATACTGACTTTAAAGTTTTCACTCAGACATTAATAAAGATTTATACCATCTCCAAAATATACTTCAGCATCCCAATGAAAAATGTACTATGCTGTGCTTTACTGTAGACAGTGTAAAATGACACTAATGAGAAAGTACAGTTATGTAATTTGAACTTACCAAAAGAGCAGATGTTTGAATGCTCATTGCTGCAATAGCCTTAGCTTTATGGGCTATATCCTACTAAAGATATAGCAACAGGCTAGCTTCCAAAGCTTCATGGCACCTTCCATGCACCCAAACTGTCAAGCAGCTTCTACTGACCTGACTAAAAAAGACAGTTTTGGTCATGAAGCCCTTCACAGCTTTCCAATCAGCAGACAGAGGGAGGTTGAGCCCTGAAAAGCCAAGGCTAGGAATAACAAAAAAATAAAATGTTCACAACCTAGCATAAAAACACACCAAAAGACGAGGGGAATGGAGGGAGGGAGCAGCTACTGCAGCAGTGATCATTTGAACATCTACTGCTGTGGTAAGTTCAACTTACAAAACTGTACTACTCTCTTCGTATTGATCACCACTGCAGCAGCCTTGGCTATATGGGTAGATTACCATAGCTAAATATATTTGGGAGATAGATGAGAAGGTCCACGAGTCCCTGGAGAATGGTCCTAGCAAAGTATGATCTAGACCCTAGAAGGAATCCAGCTTATATTGTTTTGCAGAAGTACAGAGGACCAAGTAGCAACATCTAGAATACTTCTAGAATCCAACTCTTTCCAAAAAAAAAAAAAAAAAAAACTATAGAAGAAGCCAAAGTTCTTGGAAAGTGGGCCTTTACCTTGCCTGGAATAGATTTGTCATGGTGAGTATAACAAAAGGTAACAGCTTCAAGCAACCATTTGGATATAGATTGTTTTGACACCACTTGTCTCTTACCTTCACAACAATGAACAATTGATCTAATGATCTGAAAAATTTAGTTCTGTCAAGATAGTACTCGAGTTGTACGTTGACATCCAAGGTATGGAGTATCCTTGCTCCCTCATTATTAGGTTCAGGAAAGAAAAATGGGAAGATGGATAGTATGAGTTAAAGTAAACTCAGATACCACTTTAGGCATAAAAGAATGATTAGTTCTCAAAAAAAACCTATCCTTGTGGAAAATGAGGTAGGGTGGACTCATAACCTTCTTGCAGAGGTCGTGTTAACAGCCTCAAGTCAGCCAGATTAGGTGGTTCAAATGGAGCAAATGTTAGTTTCTCTATCACAAAATTAAGAACCCAAGGAGAGGCCACCAGTTTACTTGGAGACCTCTTATGCAAAACCCCTTTAAAGAGCACTTTGATATGCGACTGCCTTGAAAGAGGAGGATCCATGCATAGACATGTTGAAATGGCCAGTAAATGAACCATGACAGAGAAATAAGAAGGGGCAATGTCTAGCAACTCACACAAATATTGTAAAAGCAGAGAACAACTAGCCCTAAATGGGTGCTGGTTACGTTGCTGCCACCAACTAAAAAAACTTTTCCAATTGTTAATATATGACTTTCCACTAGCAAGCTTTCCTGCTTACATTAGGGAGATGGATAGTTAGCTTAAAGTAAACTCTGGTTCCACTTCAGGCATAAAAAGAAAAATGATTAGTTCTCAAAGAAAACCTGTGTCTGCGGAAAATGGAGTAGAGTTGACTCAATGTAGGAACTTGCAACTCAGATACCTCTCTTGCTGAGGTCAGAACAATCAGTAAAACTGTCTTCCATGTTAAGAATGACAGATCACGATGCTTTGCCAGAGATGGCCTGCATCTGTCTCACTTAGGCTTCAGGTTTCTGGCAAAGACTCTTACCTCCTCCATAGTGCTTTTTTTTAGGAAAAGTGAGGAAGTTAAAACTACCAACATAAAAATTCTAACAAAACGCAAATTAAAGGTCATGCTGCTAAACACTAGGAGTCTAAACATGAAACGGCACTCATTGCAAGTATTCTTAACCCTGGAAAATGCTGACATCTGCGTAGTCACAGAAACCTGGTTCAAAGCTGCGGAGAGCACCCCAGCCTGGTTACTCATCCTATTATACATTAAGACCTCCAAACCCTGTGCAGTAAAGCCAAAGGAGGTGGAGTTTCAATATATATTAAAGACATACACACCTCCAACTGGTCAAACAGTATGACACACAGGAGACATTCCAGGTGCAGTTTACCATTGACAAGACCCCTATACAAATCATAGCTAGCTAGAGCCCCCCAAAACTGACTCAAGATGCCCAGTCTACCTAGCTGGACCTCTTCAAATCTATCAAGATTCAACCTTTTACCCTGATCCTGGGTGACCTTAACTACCCAAACATAGACTGGAAGAACTTCTCATGCCAGAACACAAATGCCCAGAGATTCCTTGATTTTGTCAATGTAAATGCTTTAGAGTAGCTAGTCAATACCACCAGAAGAGGCGATAATATCTTGGACTTGGTATTATCCAACATGAGTAACCACTGTAGCACCCCTGGCAGTATCATCCTCAGTGGTTAAGATTCGACCATAATGTGATCACTTTCGACGTCACCATCTCCCTCAACTCCCCTCTAGCTTGGATCAAACAAAAAAACTTATCCAAAGCTGATTACAACCTCCTGAGGGTTGGTATAAACAGCTTCCCAGCCCCCCCCCCTCTCTAGGAACTTGCACCAGTATCAAAAACTATACCAAAGCACTATACAAGCATTTATACAGATGCATATAATCAGAAATACCTGACAGGACTAAATCATCCTCTGCAATGAAGAGTAAGCCTGTGTGGTGAACATCTGCAATAAATAAACTCTATAACAAAAGGAAAAAATTGCTGTCCTGGACCAAGAAGGTGCAGATGCCCAACTGGAAGCAATCTCTCCTTAGCCTGAACAAGCAAATAAGAGCACTAGTGAAATCCTCCAAAGCAAACCTAGAGTCCAAATTGGCCACATCTTCTAGAGACAATCATAAGGCCTTCTTCACATATGTCCACAATCTCAAAGGAAGCACCCAGATCTCTTTAGAACTGGTGGTCAAGGACACCACATATACAAATGACAAAGATATAGCAAACTGGCTAGCTGACAGATTCAGCAAAAACTTCACCCCTCTATCCCCTCCCATCAGTAAATCAGGACATTCCCAGTGCCTGCCCCTTTCCCCTTATATCTAGGGAACAGGTCATCACTGCCCTATCAAAGGCAAAACATACAGCCTCCATGGGACCTGATAACATCCCAGGCTGCATTCTATATGAACTCAGTCAGGAACCTGCAGCACCATTGGCTTTACTGGAAAGGATCAACCAGACTCTGCCACAGCTTGCTGTGAGGGAAAGGTTAGTTTGCTTTTTATTTCTTGTATTTTGTATTACTTTATTGCCATTTTCTATTTTGTATACTATGATTTGTTTTCTTTACACTGTGTTTTGCTTGTATTCTGCTTTTAACTGCATATAAAAACTTGAAGAGACCACAGCTCTGTTTCTTGTGAATCAAACAGAAATTAGAACAGGTCCGTTAAGGAGTCACACATTAAGTTAGAACAGGTCAGTTAAGGTTAATCATCTATGAATTGAGGGGGTGGAGCTAGGAACTAAACTTTCTATTTAAGGGATAAAGTAAAACATTTCAGAGTTTTACTGGAAAAGCTCACCCAGTCTCTGCCACAGCTTGCTGTAAGGGAAAGGTTAGTTTGCTTTTTATTTCTTGTGTTTTGTATTATTTTATTGCCTTTTTCTATTTTGTATACGGTGATTTGTTTTCTTTACACTGTGTTTTACTTGTATTCTGCGTTTAACTGCATATTAAAACTCAAGACCACAGCTCTGTCTCTTGTGAATCAGACAATTTTAGATTTTTTTCCCCATACTCCCACCCTGTTACTGTTGTGTTCTTAAACACCACTGTCTTTCTAGTTGCCTGCCCCTTATGTTAATTTGACCATATATCTCATTTCTTCTCTACTTTTACTGGTTGGTGTGAGTAAGCCAAAAACAGAAGCCAGCAACTGTGAGCTGTGTAAATAATTTATTAAAAAACAACAAGAAGTAACAGACTGGTTTTGGCTATGGAATTAACCTAGCCTTCATCAGTGTTAGTTTGCCAAAACATCTTGTAGTCCTTATATACAATTACAGATAATTAATCATAAGATTTCATTGGTGAGCTCATAAATATTCATGAATGTTCCTAATCATAAATATACATTAAGACCAGGCTGGAACAGTCCACCTAACTTTACAATCCATTTTTTCTCTTTTGCATTCAATTTATTGTGTCATCCAGATTTATTAGTTCTGTCACCTATTATTTTGTCAATGATAGTAAAATGAAATGTTGCTGTAGTGTGTGTTTTAAAGTGTGTTTATAAAGGGCATTGCTCAACCTTTTACATTTAACATCACTGAGGTGTTCAGAAATGCGTAATCTGAGGGGTCTAAATGTCTGTCCTATGTAAAATACATGGCAGCTACAGGAAGCCAAATATATGATCCAATCTGTACTGCAATTTGCAAAAAACTTTATATATCAAATATGATCCCACAATTACTACTGGAAAATTGTTTAGTCTTCAACACATATTTACAATGGCTGCAGTGGCCACATGGCATACAGCCAACTAACTTGTCTCCAGAAATGGAAGTTTGGATCATATTGTGATGGATTGAAGAATGTTGGTGTTTGTAATGGTTGAAGTAAGATCCAAGATTCTTCCCTTTTCTGAATGAGAACTTGCAGTTGTCAGATAAATGTTGTGACAAAAAATTGTCAGCTAAGAGAATGTTCCAATGTTGTCTGATGGCATCAATGACTCTTTTGGTGTTCCTACCATATGTGGGGATAAACCGTAAGGTGTTATTTTTGTGTTGCGATTTCCGTTTGTATTTGAGAAGGTCCTCTCTATCTAAATTGGCAGCATAATTGCTTACCATGTGTACATAGCCTATGCTGTAACCTCTTTTCTGAAACCTATGAGCGAAATCTTTACGAAAAAATTCAAAGGTGTGTTCGTCTGAGCAGATACATTTCATCCTTGTGAATTGAGACTTGGGAATGTTTTTGGTAATATGGGCTGGATGAAAGCTGGATGCGTGGAGTAAGGTGTTATATTCTGGTTACTTTCGGAATACTTCAGTACGAAGAGTGTTGTCATCATTCCTACTGATCAATACATCCAAATATGTGATTTTGCATGAATGATAGTTGATGGTAAATTGTAGACCCCACTTATTATCATTGAGATACTCCACAAATTCCATCAAGTATTCAACATCAGACCTCCACACCACCCAGCAATCATCCAGGTATCTATGCCATATATCGATTTCCCCCAAGTAAATGTTGAGTGTAGCATATATAAATCTGCATATATGGGAGCAAACGATGCACCCATTGCAGTGCCCCGTATTTGGAGATAACATTGTTGACCATAGAAGAAAACATTCTTGGTGAGAACGTGTTCAGTCAAGCAAATGAGGAAAGTGTTAAAGCCGGGTTTGTATAACTCAGATTTTTATAGCCAATATTCAACGGTATCAAGCCCAGCCCAATGTGGTATATTAGTATATAATGCACAGACATCTAATGTACATAGCAACCAATGATCCTCAATTTGCATTTCATTTACAATCCCTAAGAATTCTGTAGTGTCCTGAATTCTGGATCTTACCCATCTCAATAATGGTTTCAGACGTTGGGTTAAAAATTCTGACAATGATTCAGTCAAAGAACCACTGCCTGCCACAATTGGTCAACCAGGGGGATTCTGATGGTCTTTATGAATCTTTGGCAAGAAATAAACATATTGACTATTCGGATCTGACAGTGTAAGATGATTTTTAGTGTTTTGTGTGATGATGCCATTTTCTACTGCTGAATCCAAAAATTCAGTTAAGTGGCCTGCTTATCTTCTTGGAATTGGTGCTAACATTTTGGTCCTGGTGAGAGAAAAAGCAAAGGAGTTTTGTATCCCCACAGAGTGAAGCTGTGATGAGACCAGCATTAGTAGTAGCCAAGCAGTAGCCATTCATGCAACTCTCTCTTTTCATCATTCTTAAGCTAATTCTTTGCTTTCAGTAAGTACTGCTGGATTTGTTTCTAACTTCAGAACATCTGCCTAAACACCTTCATCCTTAAATTTTCAGGGTCTACGTATTAGTTTCCCCTCAAGTATTTGGCAGAGCTCTGTAGACTCAGACACCTTGAATGAGATTTTTTCCTGTAAAAGCACAACTGAAATTTCTCCAATATCTAGTTGCACACAGAACAACTAGTTTGCAGTGACAAGTACTGTCCACATAGTTGCAAACTGGATACTTCTGACAGTGATAGATTTTCTCACTCCAACATTCTAATCAATAAAAAAGGGTCTTTTGCCATGGATATGAACTTTCCTACTGTCTCCGCTACTGGCTTGGGGGATATGGGCATCCTGAGGTAATGGAGAAATTGCCTCATGTTTACTAACAGCCAGTTAATTTTCAAACAAATTGGTTTGGTATGTGAGAGATGTATTTACACAATGTAATTGGAGGCAAAGCTCTCACATAAAAGTACTCCTAATGTCAGTAAGATTGTCAGTAGTACACACTCTGCACCCATAATACACAATTCAAAGCAGACAAATAGACATGCTGAGGCACTTACATGTAACCTTTCTAAACCACAAAGACCTTCTAGATGAAATACACATAAGAAATACCCTCAGAATCCCCAAATGCACTCTTTGAAAACAACATCCACATCAACACATAGAGCTACATCTCATTGAGCCTCTACCTCTAAGCCCATAAGGCAAGTCACTACACAATCCAACTTTCTAGTTATTGGAGACTCCATCATGAGACACACTGATGTCCCTCTCACCAGGCTGAGTAAGGAGAAAGTTATGATCAACTGCTTATCAGGGGCTAGGATCCAACACATTATGCATGCACTCAGGTCACTGGACCATAATTACCAATATGACTCAGTCATATTCCACGTACCTCCCTAGACTATATGAAGAGAGACATCATAAAGGTCTCACAATATCTGTCTCAGGCTGGTATGATTCTAGCACTGAGAATCATTTTACCTTCTCTAAGGATGATGCCACAATACAAACAAAAGATGATTGATTTTAATAATTGGCTTAGTTTCTGGTGTTATTCTAAGGGAGTGCAATATTGGTCAGCATTGATGGAGATGGTCAACAGGCCATGCTGCTTTGCCAGGGATGGTCTGCACCTCTCCCGTTTAGGCTTTTGAATATTACCTAAAAATTTGTCTTCCCCCATAGTGCCTTTTTTAGGTAATGTCAAACTGAAAGTACTTCCAACACAGCAAATCAAAACAAAGAAAATCTAAAGATATTACTGCTCAATGCTAGGAGTCTAAACAAAAAACTCCACTCCCTGGAAGCTCTCTTTACCCTACAGAATGCTGATGTCTGTGCAGTCACTGAGACGTGGTTTAAAGCATCGGAAAGCATACCAACAATGCAAGGTTATAATGCCTTCCACACATTTAGGCCAGCTAATTCACAGGCAGGGACTTAAGGTGGAGGTGTCACAATTTACATCAAAGAGAACTATACTTCAAGACTGGTCAAACATGACAATGTACTTGAGCTGCTCCATGTTCAAATCACCACAGGTAAAATCCAATACCACTTCCTTGCAGCCTATAGGTCCCCCTCTATGACCCAGGAAACCCATACCATGTATTTTAACTTGTTAGAAACACTAACCATCCAAATCAATACCATATTCATGGGTGATTTTAATTACCCCACTAATAACTGGGAATCCTATATGACATCAAACGTACATGCACAGAGATTCCTGGATTTTGTAAACACAAACTCCCTGGATCAGATAGACAATACCCCAACCAGGAGTGCAACTATACTGGAGCTGGTCCTTACTAATATGGGAGACTGCTGCACACCCCCTATTGTAATGCCTTCCCTGGTAAGGTCAGACCAAAAAATGGTCTCCTTTGAAGTATAAATAAAACCTGGACCCCCAGCTCAACCGGGAATATTCAGGATTTATTCTAAGGCTAACCGCCTGCTATTAAGTGAGAACCTGGCAAAATTGCAAGCCCCCATAAACCCGGAGAACACTTCTGCCTATGCAGAACTGTTTACAGAAACCCTATACAATCATGTTAATAGATGCATGGAGGCAGCTGTACCCACCAGAAAGAAGTACACAACTAACTCAAAAAACAAGCCACCCTGGTGGAATCACAAAATCAATCAGATGTACAACAGAAGGAAGAAAATCATGGCAAAAATTAGGAGGTGCAATACCCAGCAGGATAAAAGCACTCTCAAACTAAACAAACAACTCAGTGGACAAATAAAGTCTACCAAAGCCAAATTTGAGGTAAGTTTAGCCTCCCAGGCCAAGGACAACCGCAAAGTGTTCTTTAGCTATGTCCACAACCTCAAAGGCAATACACAATTGTATGCAGACCTCATTGTAAATGGAGCTACCTATATGGAGCCAAAAGATATAGCAAACCTCCTGGCTGATAAATTCTGCTCCAACTTTACTCCGCTCTCCTTCTCAACCTTCCCTCAGGAAATATCATCAAATACAACTCCCCCTACTATAATTTGGGAGCAGGTCCTTAATGCTCTCTCCAGGACCAGGAACACTGCATCAATGGGCCCAGACAATATCCCAGTTTGCCCCTAACAGCATGAAACATGACCTATCAGGGCCTCTCGAATTACTATTTAACTATCCTCCAAACAGGATTCGTGCCTCACAAATGGAGAAAGGCAACAGTCATCCCTCTGCACAAAGGTGGGCCATCTACAGACCCTGGAAACTACAGACCCAAAAGTCTCACTAGTCTTGTATGTAAAGCCATGGAAAGAATCATGGAGCTGATCAAGAGAGATATAGTAAACCTCCAGAGACTGACCCCAACCCAGTTTGGTTTTGTCAAGGGCAGGCCATGCCTACTCAACCTGGTAGAAGTCTTTGAGAAGGTCACCAATGCAATGGATGAGGGCAAAATCATTCACACAGCCTGCCTTGACCTGGCCAGGGCATTTGACACAATACTCCACTTGGGCATTGTTGACAAACTCAAGAGGTTAGGTACAAACCCATATGTCACCCGGTGGACAGACAACTGGCTCACAAACAGGACCCAGGAAGTTAGAATTGGAGACTCCACCTCTACAAAGAGGCCAGTCACAAGTGGAGTCCCTCAAGGATTAATCACTGGACAGCTCCTTTTTGGAATTTACTTCTCAGAAGTCAAGGCCAATGTCAGTGGTCTCTGGCTGACTAAATTTGCAGATGACTGCAAATTAGGAGCTATCGCTGAATCTCATATCTCACAGTGGCACAGATGTTCTTCAGGAGGGGCTGACACAGACAAGCAACTGGTGTCAGAGCCACGTGGAAAGAAATAGCCAAGGAATTGTTATGGCTAGGCTTGTATAGGCCCTAGGGCCGATAGCCTAGTACCAACCTATAAATTAAATGCCAAGAAATACATAATAGTATCCTTTTGGAAGTCATCCATCCCTGGTAACTATCATATTGACAACACACCCCTTACAGTTGACCCAATAGTCAGAGACTTAGGGACACGCATAGATAGTAATCTAGCCTTTGATCATCATGTGTCTAGAGTGGTGAGGAAATCATTCTATGTTGTGCAACTTATAAACAAAGGTATGGCATCAAGGAAGTCATTGTTCCACTGTATTCAGCATTCATCAGACCAATCATTGAGTACAATGGCCCCTTTGGTATGTACCTGACCAGGCATATCCAGCAATTGGAACGTCCACAGAAGTTCCTCACTAAAAGAATACAGGTTGTAAGTAATATGTCCTGTGCAGACCTCCTCAAGGCCCTATCCCTGTATTCTGTCTCCTACAGGCTTTTGAGGGAAGCTCTATGCCTGGCATACAGGGCATTGTCAGACCCCACTCTGATGGACCTCCTGCATATCCACAAAACAAAAAGTACCAGAATTACCTGTGTTAAAGACTTAAACCTTGCCTGTGATATAAACAGGACCTGCTGGAGAGATAAGTATGCATCACAGAGGCTACCCCATCTATGGAATAGACTCCCCATACATGTGAAGCAGAGTTCCTCCCTAAACCATTTCAAGTGCAACTTGGACAATTGGATGGGAAACCAGAAATTCATCCCTGGTTTGGCACCTATGTCTTCAATGGAAACAGGTAACCTGTAAATGATTCATCTCACAGGCCCATGCTTACACCTATCAAGGGTATCAGAACTTGGGATACATGGCTAGGCTTAAAAAGGCCCTTGTGGTCATTAGCCTAGTAAACACCTATGAACCTAAGACTAGAGAAGAGGAAGAGAAAACAACAAACCACTTTCCATCTGGATCCTTACTGCTACAAGACATGTCAAGTATTTCATAGGCTTTCTAGATTCACTAGTAAGAGCAGAGGCATTCACAGGACAGCCACGCAATACTGGGTTCCAAAAAAGGACTAAATGCCTATTTTGGATTGGCTAGATTCTGTGGTGACAGCTTCTGCTAGGGCAGCATCTTATGTATTTTAAATACCCAGAGGTTTACTCAGTTCAGTGCTCTTCAGCATTGGGCCAGTAAAAGCAGTCTGATACTAAATCTGGAGAAGACATCAGGAGACTACAAAGAAAAGAGAAGACCACAAAGTTACTGATTTAAGACACTACAACAACTTTATTAGCTTCCAAAGACCAGGTCGGTAGTTCATAGGTTCATAGGTAAATACTAGGCTAGCTGCCCTTGCAGGCCATTTTAAGCCTAACCAATTTCCTTTTGAGCTCAAACTAACTTGTACTATTTGATTAGTGATTGGGCTTACCCATCCTCTGGTCAATAATTATATAGTACCCCTAATGAAAATAACTGGGATAATACCATAGATAATTTGTGGGGACCCATGCGTGGGATAAATAATTTCAGAGCAGTCTGTGTCTATTACTAGTACAGGGAAAATCCTTGGATAAATGTTCTGTTTCCCTATCCATAGATCCAAGTTGTTCTTGTATATGTGCTCTGTTCCAGAGGAGAGGCATTCTCTGTGAGGTATACCTGTTCCTCTAAACCATTCTCTTGATGTTGCAAAAGAAGTTTAGATCCCTAGACCTAGTATTTCTGATGCAGTTTGACTTGTGATATGCAGTAAATCTATCAGTATTAAGTCAGAGGATGCCTTGCATAGGTTCATTGGTAGGTACTAGGCTATCTGCCCAAAGGCATTTATAAGCCTAGCCAGAATGTGTTGGCTTTCACCGCCCCCTTAGATTAGTTCCCTGTGCCTCTGTCCAGCAGTGCCTCTGAAGTGATCCCCGGGGTAAACTTTCTGTTTCCCATTCATTCGTCAAGGTTTCTCTTGAAGAGTGTTAGCGAGGTGCTCTACCTAATGTAGACTGGAATCTTGTTCCAAAGGATGGGAAGTCATTGGGACAGGAGTCTATCCCTCCAGCACATCCTATTTATTGTTGTGGTGAGGTTTAGCTCCCTACAGCATGTGGCTCGAGCGGATAAGGTTTTCTTTAGGTGGAGCATGTCCATCAATTCTGGGTTGGACATGGCCTTGTATGTCAGGAAGAGATCACCTCTGAGTAGGCTGTATGCAACCGAGTACAGCTGGAGTTTCTTTATTCGAGCTGCATAGGGCATCTGTTTGAGGCCAGTGATCCTCTTGGTGAGGTACTTCTGTGGTCGTTCCAGCTGTTGAAGGTGTCTTGTAAGGTACATCCCAAATGGGACGTTGTACTCTATGATGGGTGATGAGTAGAGGGGCACAATGACCTCTTCTGATCTGGATGCGAACCCTTTTGTGATTACGTGGGCCACATAGAAGGATTTCCTAACCACTTTGGCAATGTGATTATGAAAGGAGAGATTACTATCTACTTGGGTCCCCAGATCCCTTGTTACATTTTCCGTATTTAGGGGATTACCACCTATGTGGTAGTTTGTGGGTACTTTTTTTCCCCAGAGGGGATGACTATGCACTTTTTGGCATTTAGCTTGAGGCCATGATTTTGTCACCAGGTATCCGTCTCAGTGAGACCCTTTTGAAGGATTGTCTGTGTCAGCCGGAGAGTCAATTATAGCCCCTAGTTTGCAGTCATCTGTGAACTTGGTCAGCCAAAGTCCTCCTTTGCTTGCCTATACCTCTGAGAAGTATATGCCAAACAGGAGGAGTCCTAGGACTGAGCCCTGAGGAATGCCACTTGTAACTGGTTTAGAGTCGGACCTAGCTCCCACAACTCTCACCATGTGGGTTCTGTCATTGAGCCAGTTGGCAACCCATCTTGTGACGTAGGGAGTTTATGTTCAGGCTGTTGAGCTTGTCTATAATACCAGAATAGGGAATGGTGTTGAAGCCCTTTGCAAGGTCTAGGTAGGCTGTGTTTACCACCTTTCCCTCGTCCATAGCCTTGGTAACTGTCTCAAAGAAGTCCACTGGGTTTAGGAGGCATGATCTGCCCTTAAAGCCGAACTGGGTAGGGTCCAGTGGTTGGAGGTTCCCAATGTCTCTATTAATGAGTTCCATGTATCCTTTTAGCAATGTATCTCTTTGGGTGCTCCAGATGTTGCGTATGTCTGGACAGATACATGCCATGGGGGCATTACATTCAATGACTGGCCTAATGAAGGCAGAGTAAAGAGGGACAATGACATCCTTAGATCTAGACACAATAACTGTACAATACAGAACTTTCTTACAACAACGGACACATGTTGGTCAAATGTTAGGTCACTGACCATGTAAATTCCCAAATTCCAAACTAGGTCAACTCTTAGGGTCATACTATTAATGTGGTAGTTCCATGGGTAGAGGTCTTCCCAAAGGATAAAATAATGTATTTTTTGACATTTAGTGTCAGTCCGTGATAATGTCACCAGTTATTTTGGACAAACTTTCCTACAGGATGGGGAAGTCATTTGGGGATTCAATGACTGCTTCCATCCTGCAGTTATATGCAAACATAGTCAGCCAGAGCTCTTTGGTATTGGCTTTTACTTCAGAAAAGTAGATGCCAAACAGGAGAGGTCTCAACACAGAACACTGGGGGACTCCACTGATAACTGGCCTCTTTGCGGAGGTAACTTCCTCCATTTTGGATTTCCTGCATCCTATCTGTGAGCCAGTTGGCAATCCTGTGAGTGAAACAGGGATGTAGTTCCAGTTTATTTAGCTTTTCTACTATGCCAGAGTGGGGAATTGCATCAAAAGCCATAGCCAGGTGAAAGTAAACCTGAAATATGAAGAATGGCATTAGCAGTTGTATTTGATTTATTAATGCATGTGTTGCAGCTATATAAAAATTTTGAAGGTGTTCACAATTTTAATAGTAGTATACAGTGGCAAGTCTGCCGAAGCTGCAGACAGATTGAGCTGTAGTGTACAGACACCCTAATGGTTTCAGTCCCCTTTTGTGAACAACATATTACTAATATGTGATCTGTGTGAAGCTGTGTCACATAAATCTTAGAAGCAGCTAGTGTGATGTTACTGGATTTACCCTGAGTAATACTGCACACATGCATTTAATGTGACAAGGTTAAATCACCAAGTGTTACTGGATTAGAATATTTTCTTACAAAAGTGAGCTATTCTCATTTTACTTTGCACCAAGTGGTATTTTAAAGAGCTGTAATCTTAAAACATGACTTTTCTAAACTTATATTTAATTTATATCATATATATTTTCAAAGATGTTGTCATCATATTAAGAACTAAATATTTTAAACAAAACACACCACATATACTTAGTTAATTATTATAAATGAATTGAAAATGACTCTTCTCGCTGAAAGACAGCAATGTATTGTACCAGAGAGTTAATATTTACTTCTTTATATGCAAATAATATTTTCTTTAATTGCATGTAATATTTATATAATAATTATTAGTTTATATGTTAGAAGTAGTCGCAATATAGTGTCTGAAGATGACATGGTTTGGTTAGTAAGAGGCTTGAATGGAAAATTCGTCATAACGTACTCCATGTGGAAAGTTGTAAATGTTTTACATCTTATGATTATTACTTTAACTTTTTTACCTCTGTCCATAACAAGTACTTTTTAATTTTACATTAATGGACATCATTCAAAATAATTATAAAACAGATTTTGAACACTATATACTGAATAACGACTGTATACAAGTGTCTAGCCAGATAGAAGTTTGTAAATAATTCTGTCATTTGTAAATATTAATATAAGACACAGGCTTGTTCTCTTAAATGGGAAAAAATGGTGTTAAATGTGGAACTGCAAAAAATGTAACAAAGCTGATAAGTCAATTCTTTGATGTCAAAACTTGGAGCCAAGATGTCTAAAGGCATTCAGCCTATTGTTTTGAGGCCAGCGTTAATGGCTAGAATTTGCATGTATAATTTCTTTTATTGCTCTAGTTCCTGACCAGCTGCAAGATCAAAAGCGCTGTTAACCTCTGAGAGTTTGTTAGCCTGGAAACCAGAAAGAAATTATGTAATCTGAAATAAATCAGCGGCACTGTGCTATCAATTTAAGGACAGCAAGAATGAGAGCATTTGAACATATGTCTTGAGAACATCCAACTCACCACTCTGCCTGTGTCTATATGTAAGTATGATTTTAGAACTGTGTTTTCTCTCAGAAATAGCTAAGAATTAGGGAAGATTAGACTAAGTGTTTTTCTGTATTGATGTCAGAAATTTTCTACTGTATTACTGTAAGTATTTTTCTGTTATCTCTGAACTCCTGACTAGCACTATGTAGAAAGAAGTATTGTCTTGTGTTTTTTTTTTTATTTATTATTAAATATTTTTAAACCTTTCAACTGTGGCTGTTTTGTGTAGAGATAATTAAGAGTACATTGCATGTATATAGTGATACTGTACTGAGTCACTCCAAATAAGTCTTGACTGTTTGGTTGCACTTACCATTTGAATAATATTGCACAGTATAACGGGACACCCTTTCATAAGGGCCTTTGAGTAGCTGATATATATTAGCTGGGTGGTGGCAGTGATTTCTACCATATAGTATTGGTAAAAGGGGCACAGCTGGAGAACATGTGCCAGCCTTCCCCAGGAGTGTCTGTGTGGTTGTATAAACTCTGATCTCAAAGTGTGTGTATGTCAGCTACTTGGGCAGGGACACGAAGCACTGGTTTGACACAGAGGGTGCTGGAGGTTTTAGCTTGCCCACTAGGCTGAGATGTGGACCCTATAGCAGTGCCAGTGGGGAGTCTTATTGGGGATCTGGAGAGAAAGGGAGAAACCAGCCCCAGACTGACTGTGATCTCTGTGTGCTCTAAAGGGAAATTGTACTTTACTGTGTGTGTATTTATTATCCTTTCCCTATATGGATGCCCCTCAATGGTGTTAGTGGTGAGGATTGAGGCTCCTTGATTGCTGGGCCAGTGCACGGTCATCACAAATGTAAACAGGTTATTAGTGAAGGACTATTCAGTTTTAGTTGATTCACAGTTTGATTCCAAAAGAAAAGGTATTCTAACTGGATATAAAAAAACATTAGGAATACCTAAAACTGTAGACTCTTATTCACACAAAAATGGTATGCTAGGACTAGTAGTACTAGAAATGGGGAAAAAAATATTATGCATACTGGATACCAGGTATAGGTGTGAATACTGCCAAAAAGTACCTAGACATTATTATAATACACTCTAAAGGTGAAATGTTATTTGCTGGAGACTAACTGCATTTTGTCTCTTAAAGAAACAACAAAAAATTCTTCAATAGCAAAACATTTAAATATTTACATTAATTTTATGAATTTGAGAGCTCTATCTGACCTAAATACTAACTTCCTCGAAATTTACATATTACTCTTATAGAGTTGGAACCCAGACAAAGGTCTAGTATTCAATTCATTATATTCAAAGACAGGTGAGGTGTTGATTGTCTCATGCCTGTTATCCGATCACAATGCTATTACTTTTATATCAACATTAAGCCTAGATAACCTAACTTACTGCCAAAGAATACCAGCATATATAATGAAGTTAAAAAGTTTTCAAGAATGGTTCTTAAAAGAAATGAATCAGTTCACAGAAATAATGGTGAAGTTTCTAAGTCCATATTTTGGGACACGTTAAAAAAAGAAATCATGTCTTACCATAATATTCCATCTGTGTTGTAGATCTTTGTTCATTCGTTACTATTAGGACTTTGGTTCCATTCTCAGAAACGATACGGTTGTTTCCAAGCTCACATCAGCCAAAAACTCTCAGCTAAGACCTACCCACAATGCCCCTCCTAGTTACTCCAGATCGAGTTTGCCTGCCCCTATATAATACAGGCAGTAATTAGAAAAATAGTAGAAGGCTCTGTCTGAGCAAATACCCTAACCAGGAGTTCCTAAAGTCCGCCATGAGTCCAGGCGGGGGAAGGATGGGCGGGAAGTAATGAATGAACAAAGATCTACAACACAGATAGAACATTATAGTAAGACATATCTTCTTTATCTGATGTTGTAAATCTTTGTTCATTCCTTACTATTAGGACAGAGTCCCCAGCTACTTGAGTCCTGGGTGGCCCTAAGGAAGAATATTCATGAGCACCATAGAACCAAAAGATGCTCATCCCCTGGAGGCCAAATCCAATTTGTAATGAGAGATAAAGGTATGGAGGTCTTGCCCAAGTGGCTGCTGTGCCGATATCATCCATAGAGGCTCTGGAATGGAATGCTACAGAAGTAGCCATAGATCTGGTTGAGTGAGCCTTTATTCTAGAAGGTAAGGATAGCTTATTCTGTCCGTAGATAAAGATAATGATGTTTCTAAGCCAGGAGGATAAAGTCGCTTTGGAAACAGGTTTACCCAGTCTGAGTCCTGCAAAGGCCACAAACAATTGATCTGTTTTCCTGAAAGATTTAGTCCTGTCCAAATAACAATGAAGCTGCCGAGGCACATCAAGGATGTGCAAAAGGTACTCCCCTCTATTAAAATGCTTAGAGAAGAAAACCGGCAGGTCAATAGACTGGTTAATGGAAAATCCAGAAATTACCTTGGGCAAGAAAGAACGGTCAGTACGAAGGGACAACCTATCCATGTGGAAGATCAAGTAAGGTCTCTTGACACTCAAGGCCTGCAGCTCAGACACTCTTCTCGCTGAGGTAAGTGCTACTAGAAGTAAGGTTTTCCATGACAAAAAATTTAAATCAATTGAATCAAAAGGCTCGAAAAGAGGACCTGTGAGAGATTGAAGCACCAAAGTCAAGTCCCAGGGTTCTGAGGGAGGCTTGATTGGAGGTTTAACGTGTAATACTCCTTTCAAAAATGTCTTGCATAAGTGGTGTGACATTATTGATGAATTATCAAATCCATGATGAAAATTGGCGATAGCTGCTAAATACACAGTGGTCGTCGATGCTGAGACTCCTGCATGTAAAAGAGTCTTCAGATATTAAAGGATCTTTTGAATAGACATAGAGAAGGGATCTATGTTCTGAACTTTGGCCCAAATAAAGAACCTAGTCCATTTACTGGAATAAACTTTCCTGGTGGAAGGCTTGTGTGAAGCCAGAAGAATTTCACAAACAGGAGATGGGATGTCAGGCAGCCTGGCAATCATTGGAAGTGGAGGAACCAAGCTGAGAGCATGAGACTGTGGAGATTGGGATGAATCATTCCATGAGTATGAGATAATGGGCCTTGGGAGTGATCCAGGATCCGGCTGTGAATCAGATGAGGCTATAGAAACAGGAACCAGACTTGATGGTGCCAGTAGGGGGCAATGGGGATCACTTTGCTTCTCAACCTTTGAGGTTTCTGGAGAAATTGTGGAATGAGGGGAAGTGGGGGAAAGGCATACATTAGATCCAGGGGCCAATCGTGCATTAGAGCGTCCCTCGGAGGTCCCCCCTGAGGGGGGAATCAGGGCAAAGTAGCTTCTGCATTTGTTGTTTAGGGGGGAAGCAAACAGATCACAGCAAGGCTTGCCCCAGCATCAGAAGATCCGATCCGTTGTTACAGGGTTGAGGGACCACTCGTGAGGCATCAGGATGTTCCTGCTCAGATTGTCTGCAATAAGGTTGGAACTCCTGGGAATGTACGCTGCTATAAGAAAGTGCATGGAAACTATCGCCCAGTGCCAAATCCTCATGGCTTCCCAACAGAGGGGGTAAGGCCTGGTTCTGCCTTGCTTGTTGATATACCAGATGACTGACATGTTGTCTGACTAAATTGCAATGATCGCAGAAGGAAGGGATGTATGGAACGCTTGCAACACTAAGAGAACTACCCTTAGT
Organism: Protopterus annectens; assembly: GCF_019279795.1. Lineage (NCBI taxonomy): Eukaryota > Metazoa > Chordata > Ceratodontiformes > Protopteridae > Protopterus > Protopterus annectens. Next base: position 362,241,934 of record NC_056741.1, read on the forward strand.
TCTAGGACATTTATGTGCAAATTGGCCTCCATGGGGGAGCAAGTGCTTTGCACCGTCTTTTCCTGGAAATGACCCCCCACCCAACAGGGAAACGTCCGTGGTCACCGTGGCCTAGGGCTGGTGAAGACAGAACGGTCGACACCAAAAATTCATTTGTGACTTCATCCACCATAGCATTTCTTCCTTGCATTGGTTTGTAAAACATATCATGTGGTAGAGTGGGTGCGTTAAAAATGACCATTGCGCAGAAAGGAGCCACTGCAGGATTCTCATGTGCAGCCTCACCAGTGGTACTAATGTAATGGCAGCCACCATGGAGCTTAAGAGTTGCAGTACAAGGCGTGCTGGCACATAGGTCTGAGGAAGAAGGTCTTGGATTTGGTGTCTTATTTTCGAAAGCATGTGAGGAGGAAAATAAGCTTTACAGGATGTTGTGTTGAAGACTGCTCCAATAAATTCCAGTGTCTTTGTTGGGGACATTTGAGATTTGCCCTTGCTGATTGTAATCCCCAAGAGGAGAGCGAGACCTTGAGTGTAAGAGAGGCTGCGGACCAGGAGATTCCTGGCCAGAGGGGTAAGGATTCAATCGTCTAGATACAGTAACACCTGGAATCCTTGTAGTCGAAGATGAGCTACCACAACTGCCATACATTTGGTGAACACTCAGGGGGCTGTCGAGAGACCGAATGGCAGTGCCTGGAACTGGTAGTGATTGGCTCCCAGCCAGAAACAAAGAAACCTCCAGGAGCAGTGATCCATCTTTATGTGGTAGTAAGCATCCTGGAGGTCTATAGAGCACATCCAGTTGTCCCTCCCTAGGAAGGGGAGAATGGACTGCACCATGACCATCCAGAATTTTTGAGGTTTGATAAATTTGTTCAATAGGTTGAGATCCAGGATTGGTCTCCAGTCCCCTGCCTTTTTTGGCACTAAAAAGAACCTAGAGTAAAAAGTGGATCCTGTCTGGTCTGGTGGGACTGGTTGGATGACTCTTTTTCTTAGCAGCTTTTCTATGTCTACGCTGCTAATTCCCTCTGACTGGGTGGCACATCGGGGATTCGTTTGACGGATCTGGGAGTTAAATTGAATAACTGTGTTGACATCATAGATTTTTGTGTGGTGCCTATTAAACTGTGTGTTATTTTGTGGAGACATGGTGTCTAGTGCTTATTTTACGTTTATTAGTTTTTCCAAGCACGTTTCACCTTGATTTGGTTTTTAAACTGAATGGTATTTGGTAGCCTCTGGATATTATTCTCTGCACCCAAACTTCATTAGTAATAAGCTGCCAGGCTGGTAGGTGCAGAGAAAAATGACCCCTGATTGCTTCCAGAGGAATGCAATCGGGCCGCTGCTCAGGAGTGCTGGTAAGGTCTGCTGGAGAAAGAATCTCTAGCACCCTGGATACGCTGACCCCCTCTACCACAAAAGGGGCATCTTCCAGATGAGTTGCCCCCTCTGCCCCAGGGGGGGATTACTCACCACAAGTGTCACGAAAAGATCCTTGGGATTTCTTGAATTACATTTTTCTTCCTTTCCGATTCCTGGAGTAGGACCTCTGGGGAGTGGAAAAGCGTATGCCCACAGCAGACAAGGTCTTTCCATCTTTCTCACTTCGTGCAAGTGTGTCTCGTACTTTGGGTCCAAAAAGTGCAGATTTGTCGACAGGTGCATTGACTGAAGAAAGATTTAAAGGGGTCTGCGAAGTCACACAACCGCATCCAGGCATTACGTCTCATGACAATGCCTGATGCGGCAGCTCGAGCTGCCCCCTCGGTGGTGTGAGATATCAAATGCATCAAGGAGTTCGAGATGGTGTAGCTAGCTGTGAGGCGACAGTGTCACGCACCTCTTCAGGCAGTACCCCCACCAAAGAGAAAGACATTTCAGAAATTAGGTCTCTTTGGAGGCAAGTGAAGTGTGCCAGATAGTTCAGGGACTGAATGGCAAAGGTCGCTGAAGCATAGGTCCGCTTTCCTAGTCTGTCCACGGTCTGAGACTCCCTGTTCGGAGGATGGACAGTGGAACTATCTTCTAGCAGTTCCATCTTGGTGGCTGCTGCCATGACCATGGAATCAACTGTCAACTGCTTAGACCAGTGGGGCTGGTGTTCAGGTGTAGATAAAATTTTGTCTGGCCTCCAGGGGACAGGTTCAATGTTGTCCAGGGCCTTCCAGGCATGCTGCACAATGAGCTTAACAAGGTCATCTGCCGGTGGGGTCACCCAGGAAGTAGATGGCTGGGCACGGAAAGTCTGCAAGAACACAGATTCCCCAGAAGAAGGGTTAGAGAACTTCCAGTCTCCCCACTGCTTGAGGATTTTGAGAACATCTCCGAATGACACGTCATCTGCAGGAGACAGTGGGGACCCCTCCCCCTCATCACAATCAGTGTCTTCAGTGATAGATTCCTCCGGGGAATCAAGGTGCTTCCTCTTGCACCGTTTCCTTCTGGGGTGGCTCCCTAGTGTGATATTCTGAGGAGGACTCCAGAGAAGGGGTTCCCCTCAAAGGGGGGTCTTGTGGCTCCCATGCCCGTAGGGGGTTGGGACAGCTGCATGACAGAGGGGGGGGTTCTGATGCTGATGTCACTGGTGCTGACTGTTAGCCTGCGGAGTCAAGGATCCTCTCCATCACCTGGAAAGCAGGCCCACCCAAGGAGGGATGGGAGCCCAGAACCAAAAAGGACAACTTTGGAACTATGGTCACACCCCGCCCCGAGGAGCCCACCTCCAGGTAAGGAGCTCCGAGAGGACTGGAAGCTGTCGGAGCCCAGAACACAGATGGCACCAGTGAGAAAATAGGTGCTGGGCTAGGTAACAAGGTACGGACAGTCCACGTACTGCTCCGAGAGAGCATCGGCTCCACCAGAGCTGATGCAGCAAGTGTGGTCAGTGCCGACAGGGGAAAAACTGCTATTGGAGCTGAGAAACTATGCACCGGGGTGGACATTGGCACCAAGATCTCTGGGACCTGGGTAAAGGCTGGAGGATAAACAGGGGAAGATGTAATAAAAGATTTCAAGCTAAGAGGGATGGAAGGTCTAGCTGGAGTGGGCACTCCCCTAGTTGCTAGAAGCTGGTCCACAACCCGCACTAGGTCTAATTCAGGAAAAATTAGATGATGGATCTAAAGGAGGCTGCTGAAGGAGAATCAGGTCTTTCAAGAAAGGGGCTAAACCTCTGCCCCAAAAAAGGGTCGTAAGTTGGAGATATCTGGTCCTTGGCAGATATTCAACTTTAGGAGCAGAAGAAACTATCGGCAACATGGCCAGGGATGGTGCCAGAGCAGGTATAGTCATAGGAACCAATGTCAGATCCAAGGACGGCACTGAAGTCAGTGGTGCCGAGGTTGGAACCGAAATAGGGGTGAATATCACAGAAGGCACCAAGGGAGAAGATACAGACCCTGGTGCCGAAGAGATCTGCACCGTGGGTGCTGGAGAAGCACAGAGCTGACTCTGTTCCATAACTGATGGAGATGTAGGAACCGAGTGACTCCATTTTTTCCTTATGTTTTTTGGTCTTTGGAAGGGGGTGAGACCTCCGACCCAGATACAGCCTCCGAAAAAGGTGTCTTAATTGAACCTTTTAAAATAAACTTGTTTTTACATTCTGCTAGTGTACGATTACTAAAACTAGCACAAATGTCACAGTCAGCTTTAATATGGTCCACACCCAAACAGTAGACGCAATGAGCGTGTCCGTCCGAGTTGGGCATCTTATGCCCACACTTGTCACACTGTTTAAACCCCAACTTAGCTTTGTCTGACATGGTAAGGCAACAAGGCTATCCTAACAGAAAAAAACAAAGTAAGGGAGAGAAAAAAAGTGAGAGAATACCAACGATGGTATTTAAAAAAATACCACAAGTGGTAAGGAAGGGCCTACCAAAGGCAGGAGTAAGGGACAGTACCAACTATGGTAGAAATTTAATTACCAGGGTAAAGGGTAGGAAAAGGCTAAATTGACAAAAAAACAAGAAATTTTGAGGAAACACTATATTAAAAATCACAATTTTCTACTTAATTTTGAGAGAGATGGCTAGAACGTCTGATGAGGAACGCGGCAAACAAGATCTGGAGCAACTAGGAGAGGGGCATTATGGGTGGGTCTTAGCTGAGAGTTTTTGGCTGGCACGAGCTTGGAAATGGCCGTATCGGTTCCGAGGATGGAACCGAAGTCCTAATAGTAAGGAATAAACAAAGATTTACAACATCAGATGTTGTTTTATATGGTAAAATTAAAAACTGGTATACTTCCAAAAGGAAAGAATGGAAAAAGAATTAACAGATCTTCAAGTGGAAATTGATAAATTAAAACTAAGCTTTAAACCTACTGAAAAAAACACAAATACCAAGCGCAAAATTCTAAATCAGAAATATATAGCTATCCTTCAATGTAAGATTTCTATTAATTTAGAAAAAGTATAACTACAATCATACTCAATCAACCCCAAAACTTACATAAAATAGCAATCCGATCAAAAAATATGAATGAACTTAATCACATTATCTCTTTCTTTACATACAATTTATTTAAAGTAGTGAAAGTTACAGATCTGAATGATATATTAAAATGATTTAATAGGTATTATGATGATATTAATAAAACAAAAAAAGAAGTTATGTACTCACCATAGCATTCCATGTTTGTTGTCCATCTTGCCATTCATTCTTACTTGGATGGGTTTGGAGCCCATTCTTGGCTCCGACTCAGCCGAATACACAGCTGGAAGTCTGAAACTTGGCTCTTGGCAAGGTAGGTATCCCATGATGCAGTGGTGCAATTCTCCAGATCTTGTCTGCTGCTAACATACTAATGAGCTATATACCAAGTCCTCTAGGAGTCCTTGGACGGCGGAAGGAGGGAGGGATCGTAAAAATGAATGGCGAGATGGACAACAAACATGGAACGTTATGGTGAGTACATAACCATATGTTATCTTGCCTATCTTGCCTTCATGGACAGCGTCCCTAGCACCATTTTCCCAGGTGGCTCATGGCAGTACACCTTTGAGCACAGTGGAACCAAAGGAGGCCCTGTCCCTGGAGGCCACATCCACTTTGTAATGAGTGATAAACTTGTGAGGATTGGCCCACACAGCTGCTGCACAAATACTGTCCATAGCCATTCTGGCAGAGGATGTAGCTAATGCTTTGGTTGAGTGACCTCTAATTCTGAATGGCAAGTTTCTATTATTGGAAGAATAGATAAAGGTCATACGACTTGAAAGCCAGTTTGAAAGGGTGACTTTAGATACTGGCATACCCCTTTTTGCCTCAGAGAAGGAGATGAAGAATTGATCAGATTTCCTGAAATCTTTAATTCTATGCAAATAGAATCTGAGTTGTCTATGCAAGTCCAATTTGTGGAGTTTATACTCTGCTTTGTTGGTATGGTTGGGGGAAAAACACCGGGCGCTCAATGGACTGATTGATATTGGATTGAGAGCAAACCTTAGGTATAAAGGATGGATTAGTTCATAATGATACTATCCTTATGAATGATCAGATATGGAGGTCTGATTAATAGTGCTTGCAACTCTGAGACTCTTCTTGGAGATGTTACAGCTACTAGAAATATGGTCTTCCAGGAAAGGAACTTGAGGACACAAGATGAAGAAGGCTTGACCGGTGGCAATGTTAGTTGAGATAGGACAACATTTAAATCCCAAGGAGAAAGTGGTTCTTTAAAAGGAGGTCTCAATAAGGAAGTGCCTTTTAAAAATGCTTTACACAACCTGTGTGACATTAAGTTAGGAGAATGGTCACCAATGTGGAAATTCGAAATTGCAGCCAGCTGAACTCTAATGGTCGCTGCAGCCGAGCCTTTCTGGAAGAGTTCTGCCAGAAATTCCAAAATGGACTGAACAGGCACAGAAAAAGGGTCAATGTTTCCATTTTGGGCCCAGTGAGAAAATCTTTTCCACTTGCTAGCATGTAGTTTTCTAGTAGAAACTTTATGCAAGGACATCAATATGTGTTTGACTGCTGTTGTGAATTTTTGAAGCTTGACTAAGTTGGGAAGTGGAGCAGTCATGCTGTCAAGTTGAGGGTGTGGAGAGAAGGATGAAGTGCTCCTGCATATGTGTCAGAAGGTCCAGAACTGGGTCCAGAACCCACAGCTTCTCCTGAAGATGAGGCCAGAGGAAGGGGAACCAAATCTGCCAAGGCCAATATGGGGCAATGAAAATCATCCTGCTTCCCAAGGATTTTGCTTTCTGGATGACTTTGGGTATGAGGGGAAACAGAGGAAAGGCATAAAGAAGTCCGGAGGGCTAACTGTGTACAAGGGGATCTCTCAGTGTCTCCCTCAGAGGGGGAATTAGGGCAAAGTAGCTGCTGCACTTGGCATTCATGGGAATGGCAAAAAGATCACAACAAGGCTGGCCCCAGTTCTGGAAAATCTCTCCTGTTATGTTCTGGTTAAGAGACCACTTGTGAGGCATTAATATTGCCCTGCTGAGCTTGTCCGCTATTACTTTAGATTTCCCTGGGATGTGCATTGCTATAGAAAGCTTTGGGAGGAAATTGCCCATTGCCAACCTCTCAGAGCCTCGTGACATAGTGGGTATGATCTGGTTCCTCCTTGCTTGTTTATGTACCAAACTACCGACATATTGTCTGACTGTATTGCAATCATCCCTAGTGCAAGAGAGTCGTGGAGTGCTTGCAATTCCATAAGCACTGCTCACAGCTCTAGAACGCTGATATGCAATTGGGCCTCGTGATTCAGTCCAACCACCGTAGGTCCTTTTTTCATGACTGCATTATTCTGGTCAGGTGGGACATAGGAAGTTCTTGAAGTGACCATTGGAAGAATAGGAGCCATTGAAGGATTCTCATATTCATCCTGGCGAGAAGAACTAGTGTTATGGTAGCAGCCATTGTCCCTAGAAGTTTCAGAACTACCTTTGCCTTTACCTTGTCCTTTGGAAGAAGGTGAAGTATTTGCTGTCTGAGGACTGAAATTCTATCGGCTGGAAGACGTGCCATCCTGGAAACAGTGTCTAGGTTTGCACCTTTGAAGGTAATATGTTGACAGGGCAACAAGGCAGATTTTTGAAAACTGACCATTATGCCTAACTGAGCACAAATTTCCAATGTCACATCCCTAGCCCGCTGGAGTAAATGCTTGGTGGAGGCAGTTAGGAGCCAGTCATCCAGATACAGAAACACTTGGAATCCAAGACGTCTCAAGTGAGCCGTTACTACTGCCATGCATTTGGTGAACACTCTGGGGGCTGTAGTGAGACCAAAGGGCAGAGCTTGGAAATGATAATGACTGTCCCAGCCAGAAGCATAAGTGACTCCTTGATGCTCTGTCCATTTTTATGTGGTAGTATGCATCTTGGAGGTCTACTGAGCACATCCAATTGTCTCCCCCCAAGAAGGGAAGTATTGACTGCAGTGTCACCATTCAGAACTTTGACTTTTTGGCAGATTTGTTTAACTTGCTGAGATGCAATATGGGCCTCCAGTCCCCTGTTCCTTTTGGCACCAAAAAGAATCTTGAGCAAGTTCTGAATCCAGTTTGATCTGCAGGGTCTTCTTGGATGACTTTTTCCAGCAACGTTTTGATTTCTATAGTTGCTTGCTCCCTTAGATTGGGTGGAACATCTGGGATTGTTCTGATCTGTGGGATAGGATGGCAAAAGGGAACAGAATATCCTCTGGATATTATGCTTTGTACCTACTTGTCTTTTGTGATACTTTGCCAGGCTTCTGGGTACAGACACAAACATCCACCAACTGCCTCCAGAGTACAGTAGGCGGGCCTCCTTTCAGGAGCGCTGATAGGGACGTCCGCAAAAGGAATCACGGTCACTCTGGTTTTGCGGACCTCCTCTGCCTCTAGGACATCTACCATTGTTGCCTCCCCCTCTGCCCCTGCGGAAGGATTCACCTCATGCATCATGGAAAGCTCCCTGGGATCTTTTGAACCACATCTTTCCACTCTTCTGACCTTTAGGGTAAGGCCTTTAAGGTACAGAAAAATGTACTCCAACGGCAGAGAGAGTTTTCCCTTCCTGCTTGCATCTGGTGAGTGTGTCTTTTACTTTGGAGCCAAAAAGTGAGGAACCATCAAAAGGGACGTTCGTAAAGGTAGACTTAACAGGTTCCGTAAAATTACACAAGCGCATCCAGGAGTGTATCCTCAAGGAAACTCCTGAACCCGCTGCCCTACTCGCTCCATCCGCTGCATAAGATATCAGTCTCATGGAGGAGTTGATGATAGAATTTAAGGTGGACTGCTGGGAGGAGACTGTCAGTCACCCCCCACAGCTAATGAACCTTGTAGACTATCTCCTAGCTGTTTCAGGAGATCTCTTTGCAGCCTTGTAACATGTGTGAGGTAGTTCAGCGATCGGAGTGTAAAAGTCGCTAACAAAAAGACACGCTTCCCATATCTGTCCATCGTTTGACAATCTTTGTTCGGAGGATGAACAGTTAAGGATGTCTCAGAAAGTTCCTTCTTGGTGGCTGCTGCCACCACCATAGCATCAACAGGTACACCTTTTGTGAGAAAATCTTTCCCAGTAGGGGCTGACAAAAACTTATTTGGCCTCCGAGGGACTGGTTCCATAGTGTCAAGTGACTCCCACACCTTTTGAGTGACCAAGTCCATTAGTTCATCAAAAGGCTTAGAGACCCAGGAGGCTGAAGGTTGAGATCCAAAGGTCTTCAGGTACACCGACTGCTCATCAGAAGGGTTGAAGGTTTTCCAGCCACCACTCTGCTTTAGGATCTCCAGGATATCTGCAAATGAGATATCTTCAGAGGATGACTGTGGGAACCCTTCGGACTCATCAGGGGAGTCTATATGCTTCCTCTTGCATGTCCTCTTTCGAGAGGGATCCTCAGAAGGGTATTCTGGGGAGGCCGTGGAAGAGAAAGGTTCACTTGGGGGTTTCTGATGCTCTGAATCTCTGCTGTCCTGTGGATGGGGTGGCACTGAGCAGCAGCCAGTGCCTTGGGGGGACGAATGCCAGTATCCCTATGTAGAGCTGTAGAGGGGGACAGCACACTCATCAGCTCAAAAGCAGAACCCACCAATTCCAAGGATATCTCCAGCTCTGAGGAGACACAGAACATCCCTGACCCCAGAGAGACCAGCTCTGAGGCTGATGTAGGAGCCAAGCTCACCTGAGCCGATACACCAAGGGGTAGGCTTGGAACCGAAGAAGTTCGGGTCAGAGCGTCCCCCCAGGCCGACCAGAGAACCTCGGCTCCCAGACACCCCGGATGGCACCGAGTGTGTCGGAGCAGATATCGGTTCCGTAATCTCTGAAGGGGGTCTCAGAACCAATGGTTCTACAGTAAGCAGTATCAGGCACTCTGGTGCCAAAGATCCAGCTTGGCTCGGAGGAGGAACAACAGTGGATGTAACAGTCTTGGAAGGCTCCGAGGCCTGTTGGGACAGAGCAGTGAATTTAGCTAGTGCTGGCAACTTCAAGAGTCTGCAAACCACCCGCTCCACATCATCATCAGATTGGCTCCTGGACCTGGAGAATAGAGATGGTAAACGAGATCTCTCCAAAATGGGAGAGCTCAAGTTAGGGGAGATAGTGGAATATCAATGGACCAGCTCTGAGACACATTATCTTTTGGCTCCGAAGACCCTGGGGCTGAAGAACCAGGTTTGTCAATAATGATGACCTCAGTCTGTTCCGAGGCATGTGGAGCCGTGGAGGTAGATGGCTTAGAAAGTTTTGAAAATGTTTCTGGGGGCTCAGACTGAGCCGAAGAGACAGGAGATGGCCTTTTAGATGGTTTGTCCTTATTAGAAAAAGAAGAGAATGAAGAAGAAGCAGCACTCTGTACAGCTTCTTCAAAGGTTGGTTTCAAGAGCCCCTTGACAATCAATTTGTTTCTCCTCTCTTGTAACAGGTGCACTAAAGGAGTGGCAGAAAGTGCAATTCTCCTGGAGATGTATAGCCCCTAAACAATATACACAAATGACATGTCCGTCTGTAATTGACATTTTCTGGGTACATTTCTGACATTTTTTAAAGCCCAAAGGCTTATGCTCTTTCTCCCTGGTGTCTTTAGACATGTTAGGAAGAAAAGAAGGTACCAACAGGATTACAAATCGCAAATAAACTCAGTACACTGCTAGATATATAAACACGCAATCTAAAACACTGCACATCTCAGAAATATAATTAGGAAAACTAGCTTTGCTCTGACTCAAAATGAGCACTAGGACCTCTAACTTAAACGGACCTAGACAGGTAAGGAGTAAGACAGAACACACTAACATTACAAGCCCTCTAACTAAAATGGGCAATTAGCTCTCTAACTTAAACAAGCTAAATAACAAACTAGCTAACTAAGAGTGTAGAAACAAATCAACACACAGCACTATAGGTATCTTAATAAAGCACCATTACAGTAATTAACTACGGGATACAAATGCAGGCCTGCAAAAAAACGACGGCCAAACAACAGCACACAACAGCACAAAAATCGAGATAAACTAAGCTACATGCTAAAAATAAACTATCACAGCACACAATAAACTAATGTATACATCCCAAAAAGTTTAAGCTAATAAAATGTAAAAGACAAAAAACTTAGAAGAGCACATCCAACCTCGTAAAACAGCAAACAAGATCTGGGAAGTTGCACCACTGCATCATGAGATAAATCGAGATAAACTAAGCTACATGCTAAAAATAAACTATCACAGCACACTATAAACTAATGTATACATCCCAAAAAGTTTAAGCAAATAAAATGTAAAAGACAAAAAACTTAGAAGAGCACATCCAACCTCGTAAAACAGCAAACAAGATCTGGGAAGTTGCACCACTGCATCATGAGATACCTACCTTGCCACGAGCCAAGTTTGAGACTTCCAGCTGTGTATTCGGCTGAGTCAGAGCCCATCCAAGTAAGAATGAAGGCGAGATACGACAACATAACATACAATTTTAAGTAGTAGTAGCATTTTAGACAGATTCTTGAAAGAAAATATACAACAAAAATTATTGAAAGAACACAAACAAACTAGATAAGCCCTTTTCCTTTAGAAAACTAAAAGAATAAATTAAAAATATAAAACCAAAATGCCAAGACTAGATGGAATTATTCTAGATCTATATAAACTAATGCCCGATAACATTCTAAATTTTGTATTAAAAACATTTGAAGACATCAAGAATACTTCTAACTTATCCCCCTTGCTTGTCACCCTTATATTAAAACCAAACAATGATCTTGCCTCATGCTCATCCTATCGTCTTATACCTTCTCTTAAATGTAGATTAAAATTTTTTATGTTGATTTTAGCTAAAAGACTAAACTTAATATTTATTTGCTTAATAAATGAAGACCAAACAGGTTTTACAACCACTAAGAAAGTTCATAACGATATATTAACGCATTTTTCTTTGGTTGATGTAAAACCAAGAATGAATTTGCTATAATAAGTCTCGACATGGATGACAAAGCTTTTGCCTCCATAAACTGGCCTTATTTGTTTAAAATACTAAAGGAATACAACTTTTCCATTGAAATTGATATAATTAATCAAAAAGATTTATGTGAACTCAATTTCTTATGTAAAAATAGGCTCTTTCATTTCTAGTCCCTTTAATATTTAAAAGGAACAAAACAGGGATGTCTGTTATCCCCTCTATTATTCACACTTGCTATAGAACCATTTGCTAACTTCATAAGACATAATGTAAACATTAAAAGATATAAATTAAATGAAAATTTCTCCCCTAAAATTCAGCTGTTTGCTGATGATATTCTAATCACTTGTGGAAACATTGAAATATCACTAGAACATTTAGTTAACTCTATGGATTTATTTGAAAAACTATAAGGGCTAAAATGCAATCATAACAAAACTGAAACAATAAACAGATAACTAATAAGTTGGTTTAATTTAAAAACTTTAACTGGGGAAACTCTCAGATAAAATATCTAGGAATTACTACTGAATCCACCTATAAACAATCAATATCAACTAATTACCAGCACTTAATTAACATAATAACAAAATTAACAGAATCTTGGAATAAAATATTTTTCACTTTTGAAGATAGATTAACACTAATTAAAATTAAAATCTTATTTTTTAGCCAATCACTAATACTTCCTCTGTCTAAAGCAGTCATTAAAAAGATAAACTCCACTTTATTAAATTTCTTTTGACATCAGAAAAAAGCTAGAATCTCCCTGCACTGGCATACTTTAAATTGGGAAGAAGGTGGTATAGCTTTTCGCTAATATTGATGCATATACAAAACCTGTGATTATTAAAACAGTTTTACATATGGTTAGATTCTTCTTGCACTTCATGCTGGAAATGAATTCATGAAACCTTGTTAATATAAAATAATACATCTATAATTGAGCCATTCACAAAAACTGATAGAAATTTCATATGGATTATAAAAAATGATATATTGAAAGATAAACACAAGTATACCTTCTTTCCATTTATAAACCAACTTTTTGCTATTTAAAATACTTATTTACTCTAATTATGCACAAAGAGCTACTAATAATATTATTACTCCTGAAAGCCTACATGAGTGGATATTTATTATCACTTAATAAAATGATTGAATTAAAAGAGAATGGGCTCATTTACTGACACCAATTTCTGACATGAAATAAAATGCATTCTGCAGATAATATGATTTGCAAATACAGCATAAAAAACAATAGTTGGCTTGATTTACAAACATGTACAGAACTTACTCAAGATAAACACCAAAGGTAACAACTAAAATACTTCTTCATTATCAATCATTTATAAAATTATTAGAAGTGAAACTTGTTTTTTATGAAAGGTCTTTCTGGTTATATTCAACAAAAAATAATAAAGAAGAGTTACTGGGTAATAAATCAGCAATGAAATCAACATCTACTCCACATTGGAACATATTCACATGGAAATTTCTACACAAAGTTTTTCTTACATCTCACAATATGCCAACTACATATACAACAGAAAACACAAAATGCTGGAGCTGTCAGATAGCCCTTAATGCTGACTGACAACATATGATTATTGAATGCAAAATAGTTTTCTCCTTCTGGACAGATTTCAGAACTTTTTGCAAAGCATTGAGGTCAGATGACTGTGCCGTCACAGATTCCCTCATGTTATTTAATACACCTATACCAGAAGTTATCCCTGTATCACAAATACCTTTTCTTTGGCGTATTTTAGCCATAGCAAGGAAAATCATTACTAACAACTAGAAAATGAATACTACCATCTCTTTCAATAATGAATTTATTTGCTTAGCTAAATCAGTTTGTAACAATGAAATACTCGCTATAAAAAAGAGAACAAAGAAATTGACCCATCAATTAATTGTTTGGCAGAAATTACAAAATTTACTAGGAAAATATTAATGATTTTTTTTTAAACTACAAACTTGATATCGATTCAGTGCAAGCACAAGAAAACTATATACAAACCATTTTAAATGATTATTGTTTTGAAAAATAAAAAGCTTTATCCAGGTCGAAGGAATGCAGTGTGTACCATTTTGCCTTCATCCATAGCTTTGGTTGCCTTTTCCAAAAATCTACCAGGTTGAGCAAGCATGACCTGCCCTTGACAAATCCAAACTGAGACAGGTCCAGTGTTTGGACGTTCCCTATGTCTTGATTGATTAGTTCCATAATCATGTCTTTGCTTACAAGACTGATGGTCAGACTTATGGGTCTGTGGAAGGTCCTCCCTTGTGCAGGGGAATGACTGCATCTGTTCTCTGTTCGCTTGGTACACAACCTGTATGGAGGAAGAAACTGAACAGTCTTTTTAGGGTTGTGTCTTAATCATTTTTCATGCTATTTAAGATGCATCCAGTGATACTGTCAGGACACATCAATGCAGTATTTTTAGCTTCTGATGGCAGTTTTAGGACTTGATTTTGTGTGATCACTGGAGGCAAGCCAATTTCAAGTATACCATGAAGGACAGTTGGCAAGCCAATTTCAAGTATACCATGAAGGACAGGTGGAGAGGAGACAGGCGTAAAGTTAGAGCTAAATGTATTGTCCAGGAGTTCACTATATATTCATACTGAGTGTAGCTAACACTGTTTCCAATCAGCTCAGCACATTACTGCATTGTGCTTTTGAGATTACAAATATAACTAAAAGATGCATTGTGATTGCCTTTGGTTTGGGTACCTATTTTAGCCTCAAACTTGGCTTTGGTGTATTTTATTAAGCTCCTGAGTTGTTTACTTATTTCAGTGACAAGGGCTGTTTTGCTCAAAATTCTTTTCCTTTTACTATAAAGATTCTTGATATTATGATTCCATCATGTGGGTTTGTTTCTGGGATTTGCCATGCACTTGTTCCTATGGGGTACCTGCTGGCATAATGTGGTGGCGTACATTTATGCATATTCTCTGGGTTTGGTGGGGATTTGAAATTTGCCAGTGTACTGCTTAGGAGTATGTAGTTTGTCTTAAAGAAATTTCTAAAGGTACCTTAGGTGGAAGAGTACTCAGGTTTCAATATTATTTTTGAAGAGGATTACTTTCTGGTCACACCTAACAAGCAATGAAGATACACAAAGGATGGTGCAAGATTTCCTCACTTCCAGTTCTTTTATCTCCTTTACAATAATCAGTATTTTATTTACAATTGGTTCAGATTTTGATTGCCATTTTCTGCCGAGTGGAGAAGAACCACTGTCATCCCTTTGCACAAAGGTGGAGCGTCCACTGATCCAGGAAATTAAAAACCCATCCGCCTAACACGCCTGATCTGCAAGGCCATGGAGCAGATTATCATGGACCTCATTCAAGGACATTGGCAACCTCCAAACACTCAATCCCACACAGCTTGGTTTTGTCAAGGGGAGGTCATGCCTGTTAAATATGGTCGACTTCTTTGAGACAGTTACCAAAGCCACGGATGAGGGGAAGATGGTGTACACTGCCTACCTTGACCTGGCCAAAGCCTGCGATACTATTCCCCACTCAGGTATAATAAATAAACTCTCTCAACTAGGCATCAATCTATATGTTACCAAATGGGTAGCAAACTGGCTCACTGACAGAACCCACTTAAGTCAAAACAGGGGAAGCCACCTCAGGCAGTAGACCCGTAATGAGGGATGTATCCCAGGGATTAGTCTTGGGGCAGGATAAAACCAGTGGGCTATGGCTGGTCAAGTTTGCAGATGACTGCAAGCTGGGTGCTGTCATCAATTCCCCTAGTGATGTGGACATCCTCCAACAGGGTCTCACCCAAACAAATGACTGCTGCCAGAAACATGGCCTCAAACTGAATGCCAAAAAATGCATCATCATCCCCTTTGGGAAGAGTGATGTCCCCATAAATTATCACACCAATAACAAGGTCCTAAGCATGCTAACAGTCTTGAGAGACTTGGGCACCCAGGCTGATAAAAAATGGATGTTTGACCGCCATATTGCCTTCATTGTACAGAAAGCTTTCTACATGGCCCTCCTCATTAAGAACAGTATCTCATCCAGGGGCAAGGCGGTCATAACATCCCTGTAGCCTTCCCTTACAAGACCCATTATTGAGTAAAATACCCCTTTCGACATGTAACACACAAAGCACATGCAGCAGCTGGAGAGGCCGCAGAGGTTCCTCACCAGGAGAATCCAGAGCCTCAAACATCTACCTTACATAGATTGGCTGAAGGCCTTGTCCCTGTCCCTCTACTCAGTCTCATACAGACTTCCCAGAGGTGACCTCTGGCATACAAAGCAATCTCGGACCCCGCCTTGATGGAGCTGCTGCATATACGCAAGTCAAGTTCCACTTGAGTAACCCGCATTTGTGACCTCAAATGGTCTGTGACATCAATAAGACTTGTTGGTGGGACAGATTTGTATCCCAGAAACTCCCCCTTCTATGGAATAGATTCCCTCTCTACGTCAAGCAGAGTAACTCATTAACCTTTTTTTAAGCGCAACCTGGATAACTGGATAGGGAACAGAAAATAAACTCCTGGGATTCCACATGTGTCCCTGTTGGACAGGGGCATCAGGTGCTGACTTGTCAGAACATGGACTCAATTCTTGGCTAGGCTTGTAAGGGCCTCATGGCCAATAGCCTAGTAACTTCCTATGATTTTAAGATCCTAAGATTCAGAGGAAAAGCATCCCACTTTATTTTTTGTGACAAAAAAAAATATTTTTTATAGTAAAATAAATATATTTTAGCTAGGAAAAAAAAAAAAAAAAAATATATATATATATATATATATATATATATATATATATATATATATATATATATATATATATATATATATATATATATATATATGAAATTTCAAAATCCTGAAAATATATATATATATATAGATATATATATATATAGATATTTTTTTTTATAGATGGTCATGTGAACTGCTCACTTTTAAATTGGAACGTTTGTTTTTCTTTTGTGGTAAAATGTTATTACAACTTATTTGAAAGTACATTTTTTGTTGATAAACTGGCATGATTTTACTTTTGGATGTTGGGGTAAGTATTTCAAGTGCTTTTTGCAGTGGTTTTTGTGCAACAGTTAAGTTTTAAAAAAGTGTTTATTTCTGCTTAGCTTCCCTGGAAATCTGGCAACTTTTTTGGCTTTACATTGGAACAACCTACCAATTCTTCTGTTATACCTTCTTCCGGTCACAAAAAGGAAAATATTAAGCAGCCTTTGTCACCACAGCAAGCTGATATTTTACCTCAGCCATAGGTGGGTGACTCTGCTGTGGCCAAAGCTCTAGGACCACTCATCTTTTTGCTTGAGTCCCACTGTGTAGTCCATCCAGCCAGCGTGGTCTGGAGATTAGGCATGTCCTCTGCAGCTTTTGGTGTGCTCTTGTCTGGCAGGGGAGAGCCACTCTTTTCGGTCCTGAGAAAATGGGCAGGGAATGCTTCTCTGCTTAACCAGAAAACTGTACCCATACCTAGCGAGGCAACTGTTGGCAGTTCTGGGTCTGCTTCTTCATGAATTCATGTCAAAAAGAAACAAAGACTAAATACATGCCTATTCATGTCTCTGTGACACTAGACAGAAGTAATTTATCAGGATTATCTAAGAGTTTAGTACAGGCTCTTAACCCTTTTTGCATGGCTAGTTCTGTTAAAAGAAAAAGGGATTCTTCTTCTCCTGAGGAGATTCAAGAGTTTGAATTTTGAAAGGAGTGTTGACTTAACATAGGCTAGATAGCAAAATTCACAGAAATAATACACTGGAAATACCAACTGGGGGAAGTTGCTTAAATGCAGGGAAATACATATATGGGCAAAGTTATTTAGTATAATTAAAATGGAAAAGATGGACAATAAAAGTTGTAAAAATCAGTGCAACCATCAAGTATCAGTGAAAAATAACTACTTCATTTAATTTTGCATGCTGTTTGGCTGAAGTCACCTTTGTTATCAAGCCTTAGAATGGGAGATTCTCAGTCTGCAAACTGTCCCGTCTCTAGAGCTAATAGAATGCAACTTGCCTTCCTTGACGAGCTCTGCTTGATTGCATGCGGGCAGAATCACTGAATATAGATAACAGAGATTGACCTTTTGAAAACAGCTACAGCATTTGAAATCATCTAATAAAAGATAATGCAGTATTCTAAATACATGCATTGGTTGCAAGAAAGAACAACCTGTAGAAATGAAAGAATGTCACATATTCTGGCTGTCAAGAAAGAAAAGGATACAGAGATATCCTTCAGAAATAAAATGATACAGGCAAGAGAAATAAACAGATTGATGATTTACCATAGCTGTTCTCTACACCAAAGGCGCAAATCAGGGTGCAAGTCTGATTAGAAAGAACTGAAAGAAGTTTTACACTGCTGTTTGTACACAGCATCAACTCTGCTGCCTTGCAAAAATATGTATAGTCAATATTTTGTTTATTGTTGTGTAGTGAGGAAATTGCGTGTTTTAAAATGAGATCAAGTTCAAATCGGAATAATAATACACAAAAGTACAAAAAGTGATAAAAAGACTAAGAAGGACCCATTTGAAATAGAAAGACAAAAATACAAGTTAAGCAGAATAAAATGCAAGTTTTAGAATTTGGCTTATTGTGTTGGAATGTTAACAATTTGGTTGACCACAAATAGTAGTACATATGTAATAATGTATTCAGGGAATACACCTGAATCACAAAAATGCAAATGTTTTGCAAAGATAAGTAAAAAGGACGGTTTCTTTGCTGGAACAGACAGAAAGTAAAAGAAAGCAATCAATGTTAAATTTAAAAAATATAAGAACAAACACTGAGGAACAAATGGACAGGCAGGAACATTTATTAGTGGTAAAAGGTTGTTGGCAGGGTGTGAGAATTAGACTGGCTGCCCTATATACTCCACTGAAAGAAGTGAGACAAGATATAGAGAATATTATGGGAGACATTATGGTCTTTCATAAAGGATGTATGGTAGTTGTTAGATATTGGAACAGTGTAATAGATAAGCAAGACTTCTCTGGATGCCAAGATATCATAGAATAGAAGAGGAGATCAAATGCCAAGAGAAATATATGCATGTATTCAGGCTTATTGATGTAATGAAAATAGGAGAGAATAGAGTGGACGATACACCTTTATAGGTTTATAGGAGGTTACTGGGCTAGCGGCCCTACAGCCTTTACATGCCTAGCCATGCTAATCCTAAGTATCCCCGTTTGTTCTTTTTTGGGTAGTTTGCAGAATGAATTTATGAACAGAGTGGGTCTGTGATCAACAGCGGCTACTCCTGTCCATAAGGGACAAGGGTGCCACCCCAGGGGCAAATTTGCAGTCTCCCATCCAGTTATCTAGGCTGTGTTTAAATAGGGTCAGTGAGGAGCTCTGTTTTACATGAATAGGGAGTCTATCACAGAGAAGCATCAATCTCTGGGAGACACATCTGTCTCTGCAGCATGATATGTTAATGTCATAAGCTAGGTTGAGATCTCTACAGCAACTGACTCTTGAGCCATTTGACTTGCGGATGTGCAGCATTTCCATTAGGGCAGGGTTGGAGATTACCCTACAGGTCAGGCACAAGTCACCACTCAGCAGCCTATAAGATACAGAGTTGAGTGAAAGGGCTTTTAGCCTGTCCACATAGATCATGATTTGGAGTCCCTGTATTTTCTTAGTGAGAAACCTCTGAGGTGTCTCCAGCTGCTGCAGGTGCCTGGTGAGATACATGCAAAAGGGTGCTTTATAGTCTATCAGTGGTCTGATGATAAATCGAATACAGCGGAGTTATAACATCCCTTGACCTGAATGCTATGCCCTTGCTTTTGAGGTGCGCTACATATATGGCTTTCCTTACCACTGTGGAAACTTGGTGGTCAAAGTTCAGATTGCTATCAATCCGTGTTCCCAAGTCTCCAACCACTGGGATGGAATTCAGGGAGGTGCTGTCAATATTATAATTTGTAGGGAACTCCATTTTGCCACAGAGAATAATAATGCATTTTTTTTTTTTTGCATTTAGTTGTAGACGATGACTCTAGCACCAATCATTTGTTTGCGTTAGCGCTTCTTGTAATAATGTTGACATTGTTGGGGAACTCAATGACTGCTCCCAGTTTGCAATCATCAGTGAACTTGGTGAGCCAAAGACTGTGTACTTTGGCCTGGACTTCTGACAAATAGATTCCAAACAGTAAGTAAATATAGTTATTGGGCAAGATTAGACATTGAACATTTGTTTTTCATATTTCTGTAAATAGCTAAACACACACACACACACACACACACACACACACACACACACACACACACACACACACACACACACACTCTCAGAGAGGAATTCCCTGCTGTTGTGTAAAAACTCATATCTGGCAGTATAAGCCAAGGTGTACAGTTTCCAAAATATGACAATTATTGTGAAACATTATAGAAAAATATCATTCTTGATTTTTGTACATTATAATACACTGCAGTATTCATGCAAAGATTGTGAATGTACCAATTCTGTTATTATTGAAAAGAAAACTTACTGATACCATATTAATAGTTTTATTGTTTACAAAATATTTATATTTGTTTCTGGTATGCTTCTAACTTGATTTTTCAGCAAATGATCTGGAATGTAAGGGTGTGTGTAGGCTGCTAGAGGTGTGACATTAACACATTAGTACCTCCGAAATGAGGAATCACCCTTTACTCATCTCTTACAGACCCAGTCTTGCCCTTTTTGGCATGTAGATGTCGAAACGTGTCACAGCTCATGAATCTAAAGATAACAATGGCTTCAAGACCCTCAATTATCTGGGCAGACAGTCAACTTTCTTCCTATACTTAGCCTCTTATAGACACCGCTGTGATGATGTGTCTTATCCTTTTAGGGCATGAAAGGTCCAATGCTCCATGATATCCTGTACCTTCACAAACAAATGGTTCCTCAAAAAACTCCATTAGTGGGATCTAATCCATCAACTGACAAGACACATTAGCATGTTAGATTCAAATCCTAACATATTTCTCATTGTTGGATAATAAATGCATGGAGGAAGTAACCACCACGAAAGCAATCACTATAAGAGCTAATCAGAAGACCTGGCTCACCAGGAATGTCTATGAGCTACTGAGGGAAAGAAACGCAGCCTTCAAGGCAATGACAAAGAAAGGTTAAAGGTGGCCAGGTCAAATATGACAAAGGGCATCAAACAGGCAAAAAGGGAGTATGGGAGGAAAATTCAGATCCACTTCCAAGACATGAAGGACACGAGAAGCCTATGGCAGGGAATACAGCAGCTCACAGACTATAAGACCAAAACACCCCAATGTGATGACAGTTTGGAATTCCTAACTGAGCTGAACTCCTTCTTTGGTAGATTTGAGGAGAACACCACTGCTCCTTCTAAAACAAACACTGACAAAGAGGAGATAGTCCTCACCTTAAATTCTAAGGCGGTGAGACTTCAGCTTAAGAAGGTGAATCCTAGGAAGGTTGCTGGACCAGATAACATATCTGGCAAGGTGCTGAAAGGGTGTGCTGATCAGTTATGTCTGGTACTGACAGGCAACTTCAACTCATCCCTTGCTATGGAGAAAGTTCCCTCACATTTCAAGGAAACAAGTATTATCCCACTTCTGAAGAAATCCAATTCCACCTGCCTCAATGTCTTCAGACTGGTCGCCTTAACCTCAACCATCATGAAGTGCTTTGAGATGATTTTGAAGAAACATCTATCTCTGGATCTGCACTCTGCCCAAGTCCTTCAATCCACTCCAGTTTGCATACCAGGCAATAGATAGACTGCGGATGCGATTTCAGTCGCACTACACCTTGCACTAACACATAGAAAGGAGGAACAACTACGTAAGGCTGCTGTATATTGACTTCAGTTCTGCTTTCAACACTGTGATACCAATGCACTGGTGGATAAGCTTGTGAAACTTGGGATAAACAAGCACCTATGTAACTGGACTCTTGACTTTCTGATTGGTAGACTCCAGTGGACATGCACTGGAAACAACACTTCTCAATGCATAGTCCTGAATACTGATGTTCCCAAAGGTTGTGTGCTCAGCCCCTTGGTCTTCACCATCCTCACCCATGACTGTACTGCAAAACATAACTCAAACCATATTATAAAATTCGCTGATGATACCAAAGTCATGGGTCTTATTAGTGATGGGGAAGACGTGAACACTTTGATTGCCTAGAGTGACAGGAACAGTCTGGACCTGAATGTTAATAAGACCAAAGAAATGATTATGGACTTCAGGAGAAAGGCAACAGTTCACCAACCACTCACTATCAAAGGGGAGGTAGTAGAGAAAATCAAAACAACCAAGTTCCTGGGCCTTCACATCTCAGATGACCTCTCCTGGACTGTTAATACCATCCATATAGTCAAGAAAGCTAAACAGAGGCTTCACCTCCTGAGAAAGCTCAATAAGACCAGGGTCCCACCGTCTGCTCTTCCAACTTTTTACAGGGGAGCTATCAAGAGCAACCTCACTAGCGACTTCATAGCATGGTTCGGCAACTGCACAGTTCCTGAGAAGAAGAAATTACAGAGGGTGGCTGAGAAAATCTTGGGCATAGACCTCCCTTCTATTCAGGAGCTTTTCTTCACAAGAGCAAGAAAGAGAACATATAAAATACTAGCTGATTCGACCTATCTGGTCCACAACTGGTTCTCACAACTTGTGTCTGGAAGGAGGTACCGCAGCTTCCACTGCAGAACTACCAGATTCAGGAACAGTTTGTATCCTACAGCTGTGAGACTTACTAACTCGGACACCAACCATAATACCTGATACACTGAAGCCTCTTTTTTCATTTAATCTTGCTGCCCTGAGAAATTTCTGCCAGTATTATTATTATCCAATATGATGGCTATACCGAGTCATGTCTAAGGTTAACAAGTGCAATACGGTAACTAAACAGCTGGTATTCACTAGTTTCTATTTATTCTCCATCTTAACAGTGAAGGGGTTTGGTGGTGGGTATTTATTATTTATCATTGGATAATGGGTACTGAGTGTGTTCATGTAATATGAACTACCTCTTGCATGTCATACATTACTTTCTTTCTTGTGTTATTCTCTGATGCCGCTGAATCTAAGTTATTTGCACTGCATTTCTCTTGTGAGCTGACATTTGCAATTTAATTTAGACTGCACGTGTGTGGTCCTAAATGACAAAGTTTCTTTGAATCCTTTTTGAATCTTTGGAACAAACTATGAGTGGCACCCTTGTCACCATCAAGGTAAACAGAGTTAACTGGATAGAAAGCTTGGTCTATCTTGGATTGTTCTCCTTGAGACTGCACAGAACTTGTAAATATGGATTTCTGGCTATGCCTGTAATGATGTGTAGACTGATTGCCTTGTACTTACCTATAAACATATGAAAGGAATCTGAAATCCTTGGATACAGCACCAAACTGGAGCTGCAGGTCATGAAATGTTCCAGCACATTCACTTCCTCCAAGATGGAAAGGAGTACATCACCTCTCTGCATTGGGGTGGAATGTGCTGCCCTGTTTATCTGCTTATGTACTATGTAAGAACTGGTTGCCTGACCTGGGCAGGGAGGGCTCCAATCACAGTTCCCTGAGCTTTCACAAAAATTAGAATTGGCTGTAGTTTTGCTTCAACTTTTTAATGTGAAGATCACCCATTAGTCTTGGACTAGAGAGAGTCCCAGGTAAGTTCCCCAAAGTTAACATACAGTCCACAATCAGGATGTCCGATGGGGTCTGCTACAAGAACTTACAGAGCACAGCAGTGAGAGAAAATTTTACCTCATGTTTGGAAGGGAGTCATCTTTATTCTATTCTATATGTTTTTCGACTTCCTAAATGATCGGGTTAGCCAAGGAAAATAGAAGAGGTCATTGGGCATCACATCTACATTGCACTGGGCAGGGTCAGCTTCTTGTTTGGTAGGTCCTCAACCAAATCACTCAAGGGTTGCCTAAAGAGAAAGTCTTACTGAAGTGGCCATAAAACACTGTTTGCCTGAGCTCATTCCTAAAAGGTTACGAATTTCATCCATGCCATCCTGTAAAGACATCTACACAAGCCTGTAGCATGAGCAAGTGTGTCACTACAGCAGGTCTCAAGAAGTTGACTGCAAATCTCTGATATCCTGGCATGGATCTTCATGATGTTCTCCTTGATCCCAGTGCCTGACGTGTTTGTCAACTTCTCTGTTGTCTGACTCAATAAGTAAGAATGGAACCTGGAAAAGACAGACAAATGATGAGCAGAACTAATGTCTAGCACAGCAAGAAAATACTTCCTTGGACTGCCAGTCCAAAACTTACTGTAGCTGAAGGAAGAAAATAGAAGTTATGTTCTTACCATAACGTTCCATGTTAGTTGTCTTCTTCTCGCCTTCTTCTTGCTGGATGGGTTTCTAAAAGCTCGAGAGTTGGTTCCATATCCCACAATGCTGTTACCTCAGATCGTTTGTAAGCTAGGCACTGCCTATAATAGTAATAAAATAACTACTAACAAAGTCCACCTCTATAAACAAGAGAAGGGTGACCTACATCCTGATCCAGGAAATATGCGAGCATATACATAAAGTAAAGAAGTGGTAGAAAGATAGGTCACAATCAAAACTCCTCTAGGTCTGTCCAGGCCAGGGAAGACAACTAACATGGAGTAGCGGTAAGAACATAACTTCTATATGTTAAGTTGTCTATCTCCTTCATTCTTGCTGGATGGGACTGCGTCCCTAGCACCTTGTCCCGGGTGGCCTAACGGAACAGACTCTTGAGAACAGTGGAACCAAAGTTAGCTCTATGTCTAGAGGCTAAATCCAGCTTATAATGAGAAATGAAAGTGTGAGTCAATAGGCAGTCTATCTTGGAAAGCTATATAGAATGGGCTTTAGGTTTGCTAGGCAGCTTTTGGTGTCTAATTTCATAAACAAGGGAGATCAGAGATGTTAGCCATCTGGATAATGATACCTTTGAAACTGAAAGTCCCTTTCTGCCTTCTGCATAAGAGACGAACAGCTGGTCAGATTTTCTGAATTGTTTTGTTCTATCCAAATAGTACCTTAACTGACGATGAACATCTAGCCAATGCAATCTTTGTTCAGATCTGTTAGAATATTCTGGAAAAACACCGGAGGTCAATGCTTTGATTTAGGTTAGCCGAGGAGGCTATTTTGGTAAAAAGGACGGGTTGGTTAAGATACTCTGTCCTTATGGAACAACAGATAAGGAGGTCGACAGCTGAGTGCATGAAGTTCTGAAACTCTTCTAGCTGAAGTAATAGCTACTAGAAAGAGAGTCTTCCATGATAGTAATTTTAAAGAACAGGAGGCTGCAGGTTCGAAGGAGAGAGAATTAAAGAACTGAGAACTAAATTTAGGTCCCAAGGAGGAGGAGGATTTCTGGAGGTCTGAGTAGAAAAACTCCTTTCAAAAAGCTTTGCAAAGCTTGTGGGACATGATGGCAGAATCTGAAATGCCCACATAAAAGTTAGAAATAGCTGCCAATTGAACTTTAAGAGTAGAAGGAGATGAACCTGCATGGAAGAGTTCAGCTAGGAAATCAAGGACCATTTGGATGGAAGCAGTGAAAGGATCTATGTCCTTCCTTGAGCCCAATAGGCGTTTCCACTTACTCAAATAAATCTTCGAGTGGAAGATTTATGGGAAGCTATCAAAATATCTCTAACAGAGTGAGATATTTGAGGAAGCCTGGCTAAGGTTGGAATTGGAGGAACCAAGCAGTGAGTTTCAGGCCTGACTGATGGATCAAAAGATCTGGAACTAGGTCCAGATGCCAAGGTCGCTCAACAGAAACTGATGTAGAAAGGGGAACCAAACCTGTCGAGGCCAGCAATGAGGATCAATGAAGCCTTCTGAGCGATAGCTTTCTGTATCACTTGAGAGATTAGTGAAATGCATACAGAAGTCCCGGGCCAAACTTGGACTAGAGCGTCTCTGGTGGGTTGGCCTGGTAACGGAAAAGGGTGAAAAAATCTCTGCACTTGCTGTTTTGGGGAGTAGCAAAAGGTCGCAGCAAGGCTGGCCCCACTTGAGAAAAATTTCTCTCACAACAGAGTCTTTCAGAGACCACGTGAGGCATGAGGATAGCTCTGCTCAACTTGTCCGATTTGATTGTATCAGAAGCGCTGAGAAGAAATCGCCCATTGCCACAGTCTGAGTGCTTCTCGACACAGGGGGTAAGACCTGGTTCCGCCTTGTTTGTTGATATACCACACTACAGACATATTGTCCGTCTGGATTGCTATCGTTCCCAAGGGAAGAGAGTCTTGAAGGGCTTGCAACGCTAAAAGCACTGCTCTCATCTCTAGAACATTTATGTGCAAGTGGCATTCGTCTGGTTGCCATGTGCCCTGGACAGTTCTGCCCTGATAATGCCCCCACCCGATCAGGGAGGCGTCCATTGTCAGAGTAGCAACCGGAGGGGAAGGAACAAAGTGTCTTCCCAATAAGAGCTGAGGGGAAGACATCCACCACAGAAGACGATTTCTGCATGTTTGCGTGATCATAATGGTGTGAGACATTGGAAGTTGCTGGTACGACCATTGCGTGAAGAGCATCCATTGAAGGATTCTCATGTGGAATCTGGCTAATGGAAGCAGAGGTATGGCAGCCGCCATAATCCCCAACACTTTCAGAACTAGCCTGGCTTTGATTCTGTTGCTGCTGAAGAGGAGAGACTATTTTGTGTATGTCTGTTATTCTCTGATCTGTTAGTCTGAGAGACATGTTGACTGTGTCTAGATTTGCGCCTATGAAGGTAATAGCGACAAGGTGACAAAACAGACTTTTCAAATTTATTGAAATGCTTAAATAAAGGTGTAGTCCCTGGCCATTAGAAGAAGATGCTTGGTGGGAGCTGTGAGGAGCCAGTCGTCCAAATATGGAAACACCTGGAATCCTTGTCGTCTCAGGTGAGAAGCTACCACTGCCATGCATTTGGTAAACACCGGGGCAGTGGTGAGACCAAAGGGCAGGGCCCTGAATTGAAAATGACTGGTTCCCAGCCTGAAGCGGAGGAATCTTCTATGTGATAGTACGCATCCTGAAGATCTATAGAGCACATCCAGCTTCCTTTCCCAAAAGGGAAGGATGGACTGCAGCGTGACCATCAAATCTTGTTTTCTTGACTGACTTGTTCAAGATACTGAGATCCAAAATTGGTCTCCAGTCCCCTGTTTTCTTTGGAACTAAAAGAACCTGGAGTAGATTCCGGATCCTTGCTGGTCTGCTGGAACTGGCTGAATTGCTCTTTTGCAAGCAGCTTTGAAATTTCCAAAGCTGCAAGATCCTTTGTGGTGGAGCATCTGGAAGGGATTTTTTGATTGGTTTGGAATGCGATAGAAGGGAATGGAATAGCCGGAAATGATGGACTGTACCCATTTGTCTTGAGTCAGGGATAGCCAGGCTTTTGGGTACAGTGACAATCTTCCCTCAGGGATGCTGAAAAGGCTTATCAGAGAAGACTTCATTGCCCTGGTTTGACCCCCTGCCTCCTACCATTATTGTTCCCCTCTGCCTCTGGGGAACCCGACTTTTGTGCATCAAGGCGAAGTCCCTTGAGATTGTTGAACCACATTTTCCCACTTTTCTGGCCTTTGGGGTAAGGCCTAGAAGGAGTAGAAAACGGACTCCGACGGCAGAAAGAGTCTTGCCATCTGTCTCGCACCTAGTCAAAGTTTCTTTCACTTGAGGACCAAAGAGATGATCCATCAAACGGGAATTAGTGAAAGACGTTTTAAAGGGGTCCGAAGTTGCATAACCGCATCCAGGCGGCCACACCTGTCCCTGTGGCCTGCTCGCTCCATCAAGCATGGAGGAGTTAGCTATGGAGTTCAGGGTAGCCAGCTGAGTGTTCATCTTGTCCTGAAAACCCGCAGCTGTAGGATCCTTCAACATATCACTGATCAAGTCCCTTTGAGTAAAATGGCATAGGTAGTTCAGAGAACATCCGCTTCTGTCCATAGACCTGGATTCCTTGTTAGGTGGATGGACAGGCAACGAAGGATCAGCTAGTTCCTTCTTGGTGGCAGCAGCTACCACCATAGCATCCACAGAAACACCTTTTGTGAGAAATTGCTTGTCAGTTGGCGCTGTTATAAATTTGGAGGGTCTGCTGGGGTAGGGTCCACTGAATCAGGGCAACCACCTGCATGAGGGGATCAAAGGGGGACACCCAGGAGGTGGAAGCGCCTCAAGATACACAGATTCATCCTCCGAAGGGTTAAGGGATGGCCAATTTCCCTCTGTTTCAGGATCTCTAGAATGTCTGCGAAAGAGACATCTTCAGAAGGGGAACGTGGGAACCCTCGAATCCTCTAAATCTGTGTCAGAGGTGACAGACTCAGGTGAGTCTAAGTGCTTCCTCTTACACTTTCTCTTCCTAGGGGCTCCTGCCAATTCAGGAGAGGCCTCGAAGAGGATGAGATCCCACAGGGGATTCTTGAGGAGCTTGCTCTCTGCGGTCTGGGATGAGGACCAAAGGCACCAAGTGGGAGGGGCGGACGGAGCCGACTGTGGAGTGGAACAAGGTTCCAACACACTCCGCATGACCTCGAATGCACCCCTGTCAGGCAGAGCCAGAGGTCCGAAGCTGAGAACCTCCCTCGGCACCAACAGAGATGGCTCCGAGGCCGATGTCGGAGCCGAACTCACCAGCTCGGACAAGGGTCTGATGCCACTCACCCGAGGAAGCCCGGCCGAGATTCTACAAAGGAAGAAATCGGAGCCGAAGACAAATGGCTACCACAGTCTTGGTTCTGAGAGCTCAAAGGAGTCGGAGGAGGAATATTTATTGGAACAAGCTGAGGCATCGACTGATGAGTCGGACTCTGGAGCATTTGGGCCAGTGCCTCGGACTTCAAAGTCTACTCACTACCCTCTGGAGGTCGTGATCTGAGAGCCTCGATGACCTGGAGGAGTGAGATCTATGGCTCCGTTCAGACAGCAGGGGAGACGCTGGAGCCGAATGAACGGAGCCAAGGGACGGTGACCTCGATCTCTTTCTAGATGTCGGCTCCGATGGTGAGCCACCCATGACTGGGCTCCATGATTCTCTAATGCCTCGGCTCCGAGGAAACCACTGAAACAGCAGTCAAAGACTCATCGGCTCCAGCCGAGCCGATGAAGCAGTAGGCTCGAAGCCTTAGGCCTCGACTCTGAAGCTGGAGCCGAGGTCTTAGAAGCCTTGGAAGGTTTCCCAGAAGACACAGGAAGGGAACCTTCAGGCTTGATTAAACCCCTCAAAATGAGTTTATTTTTTCTCCTGCAGGACTCTGGGCTGAAGCCATGGCATACAGCACAAGAGTCCTGCAGTCCCAGGCAGTACACACAAAGTGTGACCGTCTGTCAGAGACATTTTCTGACAGCACGAGTCCCACTTCTTGAAGCCTGAGACCTTTGTATCCTTGGACATACTCAAGGAACCGAAGTGTAATCACACACAAAACACACACACACAGATTACACTGATAGGAATAAAAGGAATTATTTAAAACTAAAGGTAAGTTAATAAAATCCCTAAGTAAAACACATACACACTTCTATGGAAAGGGAAGGAAGGGCCCGAAGGCCTTAGGGAAGAACTAAGTGTTCTTTATAAAAGGAGGGGGCTGGATAAAGATAGTAAGGGATAACAAGTCCACTACACTAAGTGGGAAAGAATTTTACACTAAACTAGCCTAAGTTTAAAGATTTTAAACTAGTCTAAACTTTCACTAACCTGGAGCCGGTAGAAAACACACCTCGATCGCTGTAGCGGCAAACGAGATCTGAGGTAACTCACGCCTAGCATTGTGGGATAGGTGGAACCAACTCTCGAGCTTTTAGAGAACCCATCCAGCAAGAATGAAGGCGAGATAGACAACTTAACATCTAGTGTTTTATGGGTAAAATGTGTCCCACATTACTAATGAACAGATTATCATCTGGATGAGCCCCAGAGAGCTGTTGGCCAGAGACCACAGTATGATGGGTGTGTTCTAACTGCAGAAATATCATCATCTGACTCCACCTCACAAAAGTGTGGTAGAGACTACAATAAAAAAGGTGACCACGTCCATTTCTCAGAAGTAACTTGCATAAAGGGAGAGAGACTGGTTAATGTTAACTGTTTTTTCTGCAGAAAAAAAAGTTCTAAGCTTGTTTTCCGCCTTTCCTGTTACTAGAGTAGTCCAGATACAGATTTGCTGTATCCAGGACTATTTTGTAAGTTTCTGAGTTCCCCAGACCTTTCTGTGTTAGAAGGAAGCCTTCTAGCTTATCAGTGGGAGTGGTAAGCACTAGGTAGCCTATCTACCACAAGAGGAGTGGTTTCTGGCTCTAAAATTGTTTATTGGCCGTTTGGGGAGTTTTTCTATCCCTTTCAACTTTCTGATTTAAAAGCTTGTGTTTGCACTTGTTTAAGCTCCATGGATCCTGTTTTGGTGTCCTGCAGACTACAAGAGCAAAAGAAAGGAGAGAGAGGGAGACTTTAAGTGCCTCCATTTTGATTTTTTTCTGATTATACTGCTTTCTGTATTTGATTTAAGTCATTTTTTCATTTAACTGCATTTCTTTTAGGTGTATTTGCTTTAATATTGCTACACACAAGTGTGCTAGCTTGCACTGCAATTTAAAGTATATTACCGGTGCCAGAAAGTCTGCTCTTCAATTTTTCTCTTAGATCTTGCTAGACCTCTTCTCTCTTGCACGTTAATTAGCTTATTTACCTAGCACTTTATCAGGCTTTTTGTAGCAATTATTGTAGCACACACAACTGCTATCAGCACTAGACGTCCTATAAGGAAACAGCTCCAGTACTTAGTAATGATGACCATCCCTTCTGACATGTCTAAAGGTCAGTTTCCTGTGCTTTCTCCCATCAACCTGGTGAACTTGGACATTCTGAGCCAGTGTAGCAACTGCCTCATGTACACAGACAACCCTCTCCTCTTACCTCCCAACATTGGAAGCCATGCACTCCAGCCAAGACAGGAATAGCTGGTCAAGAGGAGAAGGTCAACACCTGCACCACACCACATGGAACACATAGCTCACCAGAGCACCTATCATCACAGCCCTCACATAAAAACCCAAACCACACACCTACCTTCGTGGAGGCTCTCAATAGAAATCTACGCAAACAGCAGAGACCTCGAAGGCAGAAACGCACTCGACCACCAGAACACAGCACAAACCACAAGACACATAGCTCACCTACACAGTGTGACCGTCGACCTAAGCCCCCAAGGCAAAAAAGATTGCCCAATACAATAATCATAGATGAGTCAATAGTGAGGCACACTGATGTCCCACCCACTAGGTTGAATAAGGAAAAGGTAACAGTCAGCTGTCTATCAGGTGCCAGAATCAGGCACATAACAGACACACTCAGATCACTCCACAACAAGTACAAGTATGACTCTGTCATTTCATAGATGAGTCAATAGTGAGGCACACTGATGTCCCACCCACTAGGTTGAATAAGGAGAAGGTAACAGTCAGCTGTCTATCAGGTGCCAGAATCAGGCACATAACACACACACTCAGGTCACTCCACAACAAGTACAAGTATGACTCTGTCATTGTCCATCTGGGTGTGAATGACCTAAGACACAACTCCCTGGACTACATGAAAAGAGACATGGTAGAGCTCTCAGATTATGTGGCCCAGGCAGGAATGACCCAAGCCCTGAGCAGCATCCTATTGTCACCCAGAATGATACCGCAGTACAAACAGAAAAAGATTGACTTCAACAATTGGCTAAGTTTCTGGTGTCATTCTAAGGGGATCCAGTATCTGTCTGCTTGGGATGACATGATTTACAGACCTCGATGCTTTGCCAGAGATGGCCTGCATCTGTCACCTCTGGGTTTCTGGGTACTGCCTAAGGCTCTTGCTACCCCATAATGCCTTTTTTAGGTGGTGCTCCAAAGACCAAATTACCACCATAACAGCTATGAATAAATGCAATCTGAGGGTCATGCTGCTCAACACGAAGTCTAAATCTCAAGATGCACTCACTCAAAGCACTCCTCAAAATGGAGAACATCAATATTTGTGCTGTAATGGAGACCTGGTTTAAAGCAGCAGAAAGCACCCAACCCCAGTCCCCAACCATGTCCCAAGACTCTCACTCCACATTCCTAAACACCGTGGAAACAATTGAGCGCCAACCCAACACTCAGATACTGACTTCAACTACCCTCCATCAACTGGAAAAACTACTCATGCACCAATGCACTGGCCTAACTCTTCATGGAATTCATCAATTCTAATGCCCTGGACCAGTTCATTCTTACCCCACTAGAGGAAGCAACATCCTTGACTTCATTATTACTAACATGGGCAACCGTTGCTCTACAAAATCAAAAAAGAATCACTGCTCCGAAAACCAACCAACCAGTACTAAAACCAGAACAGATCGAAGAAGGCACAAATCCTTATCAACACACTATGCTTTAATGAACAAATGACTCTTCAGCATAGTGCGTAAAGGATTTGTGCCTTCTTCGAACCATTTCTCTACACCAATAGTCAATTCCTCCCTGGTTAGATCCAACCACAAACTAATAACCATGGAAATCCACATCTCACCCACACCTCCCGCAAAGGTATCTACCATGAAAAACTTCTCCAAAGCTGACGATGGACTCCTAAAAACAGAGGTGGCTAACTTCATTGCACCCATGCTAATGGAAAATAGATGCATGACTGCCAAATCATACACCAATGCAATGTACAAACATGTACATAAATACATGGAACTAGCCATACCCAACAGAACCAAGACACTCTCCTCCAAAAAAAGGAAGCCAATCTGGTGGTCCCCTGCCATTAATAAACTCTACAACAGAAGGAAGAAACTATTGCAGAAAAAGGTGAAGTCCCAAGACTGGAAAAATCCCCTTATTAGCCTCAACAAAAAGTTGAGATCCCTCATCAAAACCTCCAAAGCCAGCTATGAAGGCAGAATTGTGGTAGACACTAAAAACAACCACAAAGCCTTCTAGAGTTATATCAAGAATCTCCATGGCAATACCCAGATTTGCTCTGCACAATGATATTGCCTACACTGAGCCAACAGATATTGCCAACATACTGGTCAACAGATTCAGTGCCAACTTTACCCCACCCCAAAGGACGACTCTCAATATCGGAAGAATGCCAGGCACCCAGCAATACTGCAGCACAGGTTAAACTTGCATTGCCCAAGGCCAAGAATACAGCTTCCATGGGACCTGACAATATCCCTGGCTGTGTTCTACATGAATTACAAAGTGAACTGGCACCACATCTGTGTGCCCTGTTCACTCACAGCCTTACCTCAGGCTTTGTCCCTACCGAATAGCACATTGCTACAGTCATCCCTCTCCATAAAGGGGGAGTGACTACAGACTCTGTGAATTATTGCCCCATTAGCCTGATGAGTCTGAGATGTAAGGACATGGAGCGCATCATCATGGACCTAATTAACAAGGATATAGAGAATCTCCAAACTCTAGATCCCACACAATTTGGTTTTGTGAAAGGTAGATCATGCCTGCTCAACCTGGTTGACTTCTTTGAGTCAGTCACCAGAGCTGTGGATGAAGGTAAGGCAGTTCATACAGCTCACCTTGATCTGGCCAAGGCCTTTGATGCCATTCCTCACTCAGGAATTATTGATAAACTCACCAAACTAGGCATCAACCCCTATATAGTTAGGTGGGTTGCAAATTGGCTCACAGATAGAACCCACAGTGTGAAAGTAGCGGACTCCAAGTCAGACTGCTGACCAGTCACGAATGAAGTCCCACAGTGATGGGTCCTGGGTCCTCTCCTGTTTGGCATCTACTTCTCAGAAGTCAAGGCCAACACAGAGGCTTGGAGCCATGAACTCCCCAAGTGATGCAGACATCCCCCAGAAAGGCCTCGCTGAGACCAATGACTGGTGTCGAAACCATGGCCTTAAGCTTAATGCCAAAAAATGAGTCATCATCCCCTTTGGGAAA
The DNA here is from genome assembly GCF_019279795.1 of Protopterus annectens. Lineage (NCBI taxonomy): Eukaryota > Metazoa > Chordata > Ceratodontiformes > Protopteridae > Protopterus > Protopterus annectens. Next base: position 362,275,363 of record NC_056741.1, read on the forward strand.
AACTCAGTTCCCACTAACTACCACTCAAACGGGAGCCCAATGAACACTGAAAGTGTTATATGAGATCTGGGGACACAGGTTGACAGCAACCTCTCTTTCGACCACCACATTGCCATTGTGGTCAGAAAGTCCTATATGGCACATCTTATTACCAAGGGTTTTGCATCCAGGAAGAAAGAGGTCATTATTTCTCTCTACTCATCCCTCATTAGACCAATCATAGAGTATAATGCCCCATTTGGCATGTACCTCACTAAATGCCTGCAACAGCTGGAGAGGCCACAAAAGTACCTCACGAAGAGGATTCTAGGCCTTAAACACGGGTTCACTATGAAATTTCAAAATCCCAAAATCTCGAGTTTCAGAATATCAAGTTCAGAATCTCGAGATCTTGGAATCTCAAAATTGTGAACCCCCCCCAAAAAAAACACCACCCAACACACTAAAACATGTGTATGTAGGGGGCAAGCACTCCTACAACCCCTGCAACTTAAATATACCAACTCCGAGATCGAACTACAGAGAGGACAAGGGAAATCTCCCGGTCTGTGCTGCATGTCGATCTCAGTTCAGGACTTCAAAGTTTTGAAACGAACATATGATCTTCGATCATATGAAATTCGAAGTTTTGAGCTTCGAAATTCTGAACAAAACCCCTTAAACACATGTCCTACACGGACAGACTCAAAAAACTCCAGTTATTCTCTGTCCCATATTGTCTACTAAGAGGCGATCTCTGCTTGACTTACAAAGCCATGTCTGACCCAGCTCTGTTAGAAATGCTACATCTAAAGAAATCCCAATCCCTCTGCACCACACACTCCAGAGACCTCAACCTCATTACCACAATCAACAGAACATGCTGGAGGGACAGGTTCTTAACCCAGGGACTGCCCATGCTCTGGAATAGATTTCCCATGCATGTCAAGCAGAGCACCTCACTGGCCCTCTTCAAGAGAAATCTTGATGAGTGGATGAGAAATAGAAAGATCACCCCGGGGATCACTCCAGTTGCTCTAATTGATAGAAGCACTGGGAACTAACGTCTGGTGGCACAATGCCAGGGTACTTCTATGGGCTAGGCTTGTAAAAGCTCCAGGGTCATTAGCCTAGTACACACCTATGAACCTATGTGAATGCGATCAACAGTTTAGTTTTGTGTGTGTCTGTAAAATCTGTACAGGCGATAACAACTTGTCTTTATTTTTCATGCGTTGGTGCAAAATGTTTTTAACTACCTGCTCAATTTTTATTTGGTACTGTGTACCAAATCCCCCAATCTCATCCCTATTGTGAATCACCCTAGAGTGCACACTTCATTGCTCTAGTGAAACACTAACATGTTCTCAGAAGGGTGCAGTTTAGCAATGCACAGTGGACAGTAATTTCCCATACAAAGTACAACTACCAAAGAGGCATATACTAGGCTAATAGCCACCAGGGTCTTTATAAGCCTAGCCATGCAACCCAACCCAACTGAATCCCCTCTTAATATGTGCATCTTAATGGGAGGGGTATGTTAGTTAGACGGCGCTAAAAAGTTATGATGACATGATTTACAGACCTCAATGCTTTGCCAGAGATGGCCTGCATCTGTCACCTCTGGGTTTCTGGGTACTGCCTAAGGCTCTTGCTACCCCATAATGCCTTTTTTAGGTGGTGTTCCAAAGACCAAATTACCACCATAACAGCTATGAATAAATGCAATCTGAGGGTCATGCTGCTCAACACGAAGTCTAAATCTCAAGATGCACTCACTCTAAGCACTCCTCAAAATGGAGAACATCAATATTTGTTCTGTAATGGAGACCTGGTTTAAAGCAGCAGAAAGCACCCCTGCACTACCAGGGTATAAGTCATTCCATACCTTTTGGCCCCAGAACATGGACCGAAGCTCCAAAGGTGGTGATTTCTCCATATTTATAAAATGATATGCACACCTCCAGACTAGTAGCCCAGCATAACACATTTGAGATACTCCAGGTACAACTAACATTGGGTGATTCAGGTCATAGCCTGTTACAGGTCCCCAACCATGTCCCAAGACTCTCACTCTACATTCCTAAACACCGTGGAAACAATTAAGATCCAACCCAACACTCTCATACTGACTTCAACTACCCTCCATCAACTGGAAAAACTACTCATGCACCAATGCACTGGCCTAACTCTTCATGGAATTCATCAATTCTAATGCCCTGGACCAGCTCATTCTTACCCCACTAGAGGAAGCAACATCCTTGACTTCATTATTACTAACATGGGCAACCGTTGCTCTACAAAATCAAAAAAGAATCACTGCTCCGAAAACCAACCAACCAGTACTAAAACCAGAACAGATCGAAGAAGGCACAAATCTTTATCAACACACTATACTTTAATGAACAAATGACTCTTCAGCATAGTGCGTTGATAAGGATTTGTGCCTTCTTCGAACCGTTGCTCTACACCAATAGTCAATTCCTCCCTGGTTAGATCCAACCACAAACTAATAACCATGGAAATCCACATCTCACCCACACCTCCCGCAAAGGTATCCACCATGAAAAACTTCTCCAAAGCTGACTATGGACTCCTAAAAACAGAGGTGGATAACTTCATTGCACCCATGCTAATGGAAAATAGATGCATGACTGCCAAATCATACACCAATGCAACGTACAAACATGTACATAAATGCATGGAACTAGCCATACCCAACAGAACCAAGACACTCTCCGCCAAAAAAAGGAAGCCAATCTGGTGGTCCCCTGCCATTAATAAACTCTACAACAGAAGGAAGAAACTATTGCAGAAAAAGGTGAAGTCCCAAGACTGGAAAAATCCCCTTATTAGCCTCAACAAAAAGTTGAGATCCCTCATCAAAACCTCCAAAGCCAGCTATGAAGGCAGAATTGTGGTAGACACTAAAAACAACCACAAAGCCTTCTATAGTTATATCAAGAATCTCCATGGCAATACCCAGATTTGCTCTGCACAATGACATTGCCTACACTGAGCCAACAGATATTGCCAACATGCTGGTCAACAGATTCAGTGCCAACTTTACCCCACCCCAAAGGACCACTCTCAATATCGGAAGAATGCCAGGCACCCAGCATTACTGCAGCACAGGTTAAACTTGCATTGCCCAAGGCCAAGAATACAGCTTCCGTGGGACCTGACAATATCCCTGGCTGTGTTCTACATGAATTACAAAGTGAACTGGCACCACATCTGTGTGCCCTGTTCACTCACAGCCTTACCTCAGGCTTTGTCCCTACCGAATAGCACATTGCTACAGTCATCCCTCTCCATAAAGGGGGAGTGACTACAGACTCTGTGAATTATTGCCCCATTAGCCTGATGAGTCTGAGATGTAAGTACATGGAGCGCATCATCATGGACCTAATTAACAAGGATATAGGGAATCTCCAAACTCTAGATCCCACACAATTTGGTTTTGTGAAAGGTAGATCATGCCTGCTCAACCTGGTTGACTTCTTTGAGTCAGTCACCAGAGCTGTGGATGAAGGTAAGGCAGTTCATACAGCTCACCTCAATCTGGCCAAGGCCTTTGATACCATTCCTCACTCAGAAATTATTGATAAACTCACCAAACTAGGCATCAACCCCTATATAGTTAGGTGGGTTGCAAATTGGCTCACAGACAGAACCCACAGTGTGAAAGTAGTGGACTCCAAGTCAGACTGCCGAACAGTCACGAATGAAGTCCCACAGGGATGGGTCCTGGGTCCTCTCCTGTTTGGTATCTACTTCTCAGAAGTCAAGGCCAACACAGAGGCTGGGAGCCATGAACTCCCCAAGTGATGCAGACATCCCCCAGAAAGGCCTCGCTGAGACCAATGACTGGTGTCGAAACCATGGCCTTAAGCTTAATGCCACAAAATGCGTCATCATCCCCTTTGGGAAAAACTCAGTTCCCACTAACTACCACTTCAAGCGGGAGCCCATTGAACACTGAAAGTGTTATATGAGATCTAGGGACACAGGTTGACAGCAACCTCTCTTTCGACCACCACATTGCCATTGTGGTCAGAAAGTCCTATATGGCACATCTTATTACCAAGGGATTTGCATCCAGGAAGAAAGAGGTCATTATTTCTCTCTACTCTTCCCTCATTAGACCAATCATAGAGTATAATGCCCCATTTGGCATGTACCTCACTAAATGCCTGCAACAGCTGGAGAGGCCACAAAAGTACCTCACGAAGAGGATCCTAGGCCTTAAACACGGGTTCACTACGAAATTTCAAAATCCCAAAATCTCGAGTTTCAGAATATCAAGTTCAGAATCTCGAGATCTTAGAATCTCAAAATTGTGAACCCCACCCCCCCAAAAAACACCACCCAACACACTAAAACATGTGTATGTAGGAGGCAAGCACCCCTACAACCCCTGCAACTTAAATATACCAACTCCGAGATCGAACTACAGAGAGGACAAGGGAAATCTCCCGGTCTGTGCTGTATGTCGATCTCCGTTCAGGACTTCAAAGTTTTGAAACGAACATATGATCTTCGATCATATGAAATTCGAAGTTTTGAGCTTCGAAATTCTGAACAAAACCCCTTAAACACATGTCCTACGTGGACAGACTCAAAAAACTCCAGTTATTCTCTGTCCCATATTGCCTACTAAGAGGCGATCTCTGCTTGACTTACAAAGCCATGTCTGACCCAGCTCTGTTAGAAATGCTACATCTAAAGAAATCCCAATCCCTCTGCACCACACACATGATTGATATGATATTGATATTGTTATGTGCGGGGGGAGGGTATACTAGTTCATTTATATTTACTGTCAGCCTTTGTTTATAAGAACAATGGGGCCAGCCCAGGGATGAATTTGAGATTTCCTATCCCTTAATCAAGGTTACATTTGAATAGGGTTAGGGGTAAACTCTGCTTCACATGGATGAGGTACCTACTACAGAGCATAGGGACCCATTGAGTCACATATCTGTCTCAACAGCATGCTCTATTTATGTCGCAAGCAAAGTTCAGATCTCTGGATCTAGCATTTCTGGCAGATGTGCAAAAGCTCCATCAGGGCTAGATCTAAGGATGTTTTATATGCCAAGCACAGATTGCCTGCCAACAACCTGTATGTGACAGAGTACAAAGAGAGGGTTGTAAGGCGATTTGTAAAGGACAGTGTGCTAATACCCTGGATTCCCTTGGTGAGGAACTTCTGAGAGTCTTCCAACTATTGCCTATGCCTAGTCATATACATGCCAAAGGGTAGCATTTTACTCAATGATGGGTCTGATAAGATATGAGAAGAGTGGTGCTATTAATTACTTTGGACCCGGATGCCATACCATTACTTATAAGTTGAGCAACACAGAATGATTTTCTTACTACACTTGCTATGTGTTGGTCAAAGGCCAGATTACTGTCTACATATGTACCCAGATCTCTAAATTGCTGAGTCAACTTTTAGAGGTGTCTTATCAACAGGGTAATTTGCCTAGGTAGAAATTTTCCCAAAAGGCACCATACTGCTCTTCTTTGCACGGAGTTTTAATCGGTTGCTTTGGCACCAGTCACTTGTCTGTATTAGAACTTCTTGCTGGATGTTATTATGGCGGCAATTTGTGACGGATTCTAATTTGCATTCCATAAACTAGATGAGACTCTTGACATTAGCCTTGATCTCCAAGAAGTGGATGACAAACAGGAGTGAGTTCAACTCCACTGGTGACCTGCTTTTGGTTGCGGTGGTATCGCCAATCCTGATTTCTGGATCCCATCTGTGAGCCAGCTAGCAATCCAGGGAGCTGTGTAGCGATATATGCCTAGTTCACCAAGCTTGTCCACAATACTAGAGTGAGGTATTTTGTGTTGAATGCCTCAGCCAAGTTTAGGTAGGTAATATGTACCATTTTCCATTTGTCCATTTCCTTGGCTATCTTCTCTAAGAAGTCTACCAAGTTAAGTAGGCATAACCTTCCTTTAGCAATACCAACTGGGATGGGACAATGTGTGCCGCTTGCCAATATCTTTGTTGATCATTTCCATGATAATTAATTTCATGGTTTTGTATATTAGACTTGTCAGATTAATTGGTCTATATTTTGCTGGGGTCAGTTGATGGTCCACCTTTGTGAAGGGGATAACCGTGGTCCTCCATTCACTTGGTATGTAGCCTGTTTTAAGTCTGTAGTTGAAAAGTGACAAATGGTCCTGACATGTCATGTTTCAGGCTATTTAGGAGACAAGCCGTGATACTGCCATATTCCAATAAGGCTGTGTTTTTAGCTAGCCTTAATGAATGCTACCGTGACTTGTTAATCATAGAATACTTCAAGCCTCGACAGCCATTCCCTAGTGGAGAAAGAAATTACACAGCCTTCTAATTTATTATGGGTCTAGATACCGGGTAACCATGGGTACAATGTTGAACGGATTATAAATACTGTACTAACATCTTTATTAAATCATTACTTATGATATAGGCAATCATATATTTCTATAAATGAAAACAAACCAGACTGACATAATACCAGTTGCAACCATTTTACATCACAAATAATGCTGACATAATTCTAGATGGAAACATTATACATCATGTATAATCTACCCAATCACTGTCAGTCAAACATTACGTAGCTCATTCAAGTTCTGCCTTCTTTTAAAATTCATTCCTCCCCTGTATGAATTGTCTTAACAATTCCCATTTTTCCTATGTAATTTGCTCCAACCCTTTTTAAAAGATTCCAGTTCCATTTGTTTTATCTCTCTTACTATATTCACTACTTTTAGTTAAGCTGGTTTAGATTTTGATTTCCATTTTCTCGTAATTGCTTTTTGGGCAGCCACCATAATTAGACTCAGCAAGGCCTTACAATGTCTAGGCAATTCCAAGTCTGTATCATAGCTCAGAAAAATATTTTCCGTAGTAACACCAATTTGCTCACCCAGCATCTCTTACAGAGTAGTCTCCAGGGAATCTTTAAAGTCAGCCCACTTATTACAATCCCAGAAAATATGTTCCCAATTACCTCCTTCTTCCCCATCAAGCCTCAAACATTTGCTGTCTACCTGAGGAAAAATTCTCTGGAGTCTACTTGGGGTATAAAAATATCTATGGAAAATTTTCCAAGCAAAAATCCTAAATCTTCAGGATTTTGTTGCATATTTTGAAGATACACATATATCCCACATTGTTTCTTTGTGAACTGCTTATTCAGTCTCTCTTCCAATCCTTTCTAACCTCCTCTGACTGATTCTTATAGTCATCATGCAATATTTTACATACCCTAATTATTCCTTTTTCAAAAGCAGCTTCTCTTCTACATTCTACTAAAACTCTGCCAGTACTGATCTTTCATTTAGGAACCCCCTATTTCCTTCTCTTTACCTATACTCTGATATCACTCCTTGATAGGGAATGCTATTTCTAACCTGCAGTCCATATAAATTACTGGTGTCTTCCCATTCTATTACCTTTCCCTCTCTAGTTATTTGCTCCCGATACCTTGGTTCCTTTGCCAGTTTTCTCCAATAAATTCCATCCCCCTGTTGCCTATTGCCTGTATCCCTAATTGCAGTCATCCCTAATTGGCAGAATCTCCTGTCACCATTCCTTTGTTAACTTAGTTCTTAGAATACTTTGCTACTTTATGAATATAATATTCTGTGTGATTATGGTTATTGTCCTTAAAGGTCTGCATCCAAAATCAAAGTCTCTCCTGGTTTCTTGAGCTTACTCCCTGTTTCATCATCATCCCTTTCCACTTTGAATTATAGTTTTCTGTGTGTCCTATATATAGGAGCCTTAACTGTGTTGCTCTGAAATACCCTGTGATGATAGGAGGTACTGCCAGTCATACCAGGAGAAGTTGGGCAGTGGATGTGTAACTTATGCCAGCTAGCTGGAATTTTAGAAAGAATTATAGGTCATTTATATGTCAAGCTGATTTGTACAGATGCTTGTGTTTAAAATGTATTTGTAAAGTTTCTTGTGTTAAAATAGATCAACAGTGTTTCCTGCTGGACAGAAAAGAAATATACATGCATTATTGTAACTATTTAAATGTATATACTGTGCATATACTGGAAGACAAGATGCTAATCCACCTGACTTCAAAAAAATTCTTGAAATTAAATTACTTTATGGGTTAAGCCATAAAGATGTTTTCTGACAGTTTTGAAGGGAGCCAGAGCTGCAAATGTCTGTACTACAGAATAGTTTGTAGCTCCTGTAGGAAGACTGGAATGGTTTTATTGTTTTACAGCTTCCAGATGCTGCAATAGATCTTAGAAAAGCTCCAGATATGTATGGTAGCATATAAGTACTAAACCCTAGCAGCTTCTAGTGTTGGTAATAGTGTGAGAACCAGAAGTCAGATGACCAGACGCATGTGATGTCATTCTGTACAAAAATACTGTTTTAACATTAGAGGAGACTGAAGTCTCAGGCTCAGTCTGTTCTTGGAAACCCGACTAGAAAGACTCTCATGCACATCATCTTACCTTGCGGTAGTAAATAACTTAACTAGGGAACAGTACTTCTTTTACTCAATCAGGAGCAAATACTGAGATTAGCTAAATGCTATTTTTCTGTATCTGTGTGAAACTTTCCATCAGTGTTATTTTTAATATTTCCCATGGCTGAAACTCTGGTGTATACTGTAAATAGATTATTTAGTATTTTCTTGTTCTTTTATTACTTATTACATGTATTTAAGCTTTTCATTGTGGCTGGTCCTTTTTAGAAAATATTTAAGCTTTGAGAGAATTTGCATATATTTATTTGGTGATAACTCAAGCCACTCCTGAAAGCCTTGCTGTTTGGTCAACATTACTATTTGTATTAATATTAATTTTACTCAAGTATAATTGGATACCAAGCTGTGGCTAGCAATTAAAAAAAAAAAAAACAAAGCAGAAATGCAAACACATGATATATACATAAATAATATACTCATACACAGCACAAGAAGAAAACTATAATTCAAAGTGGAAAGGAATGATGATTATACAAGGAAGAAGCTCAGGAAATAAAGAGAGATTGGGAGTTTGGATGCACACTCTTGCGGAGAACAACAAAAACATAAAGAGTATTATATTCATAAAATAGCAGGAGAATTATAAGAACTAAACCAGCAAGAGGATAGAGAAAAGAGATTCTGCCAATAGGGATGACTGTGGTTAGGGATACAAATAATAGGCAAGATGGGGCTGGAATTTATTGAACCAAGGTATTGGGAGCAAATACCTGGAAAGGGAAAGGTAATAGAATGGGAAGAGGCCAAGAATTTATTTGGACTGCAGGTTAGAGATTGCCTTCCCTATCAAGGATTGATATCATGGTATAGGCAAGCAGAAATAAATAGGGGGCTCTTAAATGACAGATCAGCACTGATATAGATTTTAATAGACTCTAGAACAGAAGGTGCCATTAAAAAAAGGAATAATTAGTAGAGCATATAAAATATTGCATAATAACTATAAGAATCAGTCAGAGGAGCTTAGAAAGGATTGGATGGGAGACTGAATAAGCAATTCACAAAGGACAGTAGGGGGTGGCATATGTGTATCTCACAAATATGCAATAAAGTCTAGAAGATTTATGATCTTTGTCCCAAAGTGCTTACATATGTATTTTTATACCAAAGTAGACTCCAAAGAATTTTTCCTCAGGTGGACAGCAAATGGAGGTGTGACAGGCAGGAAAGAGGTGGCTGGGAACATATTTTTGGGGAGTGTAGTGAGCTGGCAGACTTTAGAGATTCCCTGCAGAACACTATGTCAGAGATGCTGGGTGAGCGGATTGGATTGACTGGGGAGATGATTTCTCTGAGCTATGACACAGAATTGGAATTGCCTAGACATAGTAAAGCCTTGCTGAGTCTAATTATGGTGGTTGCCAAAAAAGCAATTACTAAAAAATGGAAATCAAAGTCTAGACCAACCTTATTAGAAGTAGTGAATATAGTAACAGAGATAAAACAACTGGAATTGAGATCCTTAGAAAATGGAAGGAACAAACTGCATAGGAAAATGGGAATTGTCAGAAAAATAAACACAGAGAAGGAACAAGGTTTAAGAAGTAGGATTTGAATGAGCCATATGATGCTTAACTGACAATGACTGGATAGATTATAAGTGATGTATAATGTTGGCAACTACAGTTGTTTCAATGGTGCCTAGCTGCAAACATTATACATCACAAAGTAGTGTCAATGTGTTTCATTTATTATAAATGTAAGACTGCCTATATCATACGTGATAATTTAATAAACATGTTTATGAAAAAAAAAGTATAATTGGATACCCTTTTAAGAGCATTACAGAAACTGATCTGTGAATGTACATTACAGTCTGGGCAAGGCTGGTAGAGTGGGTAATCTGTGCCAGCCTTTCCCAGGTGTGTGTGTGTGTGTGTGTGTGTGTGTGTGTGTGTGTGTGTGTGTGTGCAAATGAAATCTCAAAGAGTGCGTCTGTCAGCTACTTGGAGCAGGGACACGAAGCACTGGTGTCACAGAGAGGGTGCTGAAGGACTTGGCTTGGACATTCAGTTGGTGACTTAACCCTACAGCTGTACCCGTGGCAAGCCTTACTGGTGACATGGGGAGAGACCGAGAGAGAAACCCAGACCCTGGGCTGAGTGTGTTCACTGTCTGCTCTTAAGGGAAATTGTGCTTGATGCAGAGAGGTCTGCATCTGGAAATATTGAGTGTATCCATTTGTATTTTTACTGAACATCAGTGGTAAGGATTCAGGCTCCTTGATTATTGGCCCAGAGCGGTGATGTCACATACCCCTTCAAGTTGGGTAATCCCAATCCCCCTTGTTCTACTAGAAGAATCATCTTATCCTGCTTGACTCTTGCAGTCTTCAGCTCCCAGATAAAATCCTTCAGCTGTTTATTTACTGCTATCCACAACTGCTCCTCTGGCTGATAAAAGTATGCCTGACCTGTGTATAAGACTAAAGGAACTAAAAACATTTTAACAGCTTGCATCTTACTATCCGTATCCATATAAAAGAGTTTCCATTTTCTCAGTTTTTGTATTATCTTTTGTTTAGTCTCTTCCCGCATATCCTTAACTGCCACACTGAAATCATTTTTAATTCATACACCTAAATACTTCAATTTATCATGTCCCCATAAATATTGAATTTGCTGAAACAATTTGTGTGTGGGCATATAATTTACAACTACTGCCTTTGTTTTAGTTTCACTAATTTTGTATCCAGAAAAGATATGAAACTTGTCTGAAAATGTTCCATAATGCTGTAATGTCCTTTTCTGGTTTTGTCAGGTATAAAATGATATCTTCAAATACAGCCAGTTTTACTTCACTTCCATACCAAATATATCCTTGAATTTCTGAGTCCCTTAATTTCTTTGCCATTGGTTCTAAACATAAATCAAATAACAAAGGGGAACTAGGACACCCCTGCCTGGTTTCTCTTCACAAGCAGAAATAATCAGAGTGGACACCACCCACTTTAATTTTTGCCTCCGACCTCTCATAATATCATCCTAATCAACCTTCTAATTTTATCAGGGAAAGCAAATGCTTCCATTGCCCTGCTCATGAAGTCCCAGCTTACTCTGTCAAAAGTTTTCTCTGCATCAAGACCCACCAACAACAGTGGTATTTTCTTACATTCTGTTTCCTCTGGATTATCAATGTTCTGTTAATGCTGTCAAATGTTGGCCTCCCTTCCAGAAAACCAAACTGATCCATAGCTATTAGTTTTGGCATCACTTTTTACCATTCTTTTAGTCATTATAGACAAACACTTTTTAATCATGATTTAGTATTGAAATGGGCCTGTGTGAAGCTGGATCTGATGGATCTTTATCCTCTTTAGCTATTACAGCTACCCTGCTTTCTTCTCCTCCTCTTACAATACTGTTAAACAAAACTTTCCAGATCTTTATCAGTTTTTCCCCCTAGCTTCCAAACTTCCACAGCAATACCATCTATTCCTGAGGACATTCCTGTAGACTGGTTATACATCACCATTTTTATCTCATCTTCTCCTATCCTGTTAGTAATTGAGCCTCATCTACCTCCAACCTTGGCATATTTAATTCTTCCATAAACGTTTCCATTTGGACCTTTTCTTGATTTCCATATTTCTCTGCTTTATACAGATTCTCATAGAATTTCCAAAATATTTCTAATACTTCTACAGGATCTCTTGTTACCTTCCTTGTTATAGGCTCCCTAAGCTTGTCGACAGCTCTTTCTACTTTCCGTTGCCTCAGTCATTGTCCCAATAGTTTTTTGTGCTCTAGAGTTATTATCAAAAAACAGTTGCTTAACAGCATTCTTTCTAAAGACATGCATATTATCGAGGTAATCCCCTATTTTCTGCTTAGCATTCTGTAGTTGCTCCTCTTGTTCTCTGAGATTCCCCTTATTCTGCAATACTTTTAACATTTGTCAGTCCCTCATAATCATTCTTGTAACTTCTTAATCATAGCTACGTTTCTTTTATTTCCACCCTATTTTTAAACTCCACTATAATTTTATCCCACTCCATAGCTATATTTTCAGGAAAAAAAATTCTATCTTCTCTAATGTCTCCTAAATTAGTTCCACTACTGGTTTATTAAATTCCTCTCTTTTCAGCAGATAGGTGGGAAAGTTCCAGTGTCTCATTTTATTTCATTACACTGTGTTTTCATTATCCTGTGTTTTTATTTTAGTTATTATTGGCGCATGATCTGAAATCGTTATTGGATGCATATCAAGACCTTCAATTACAGGCACATGTTCTTGTGAAATGTAAATTCTGTCTAGCCTAGTCCAGTTTATGTGTCTTGGAAATAATATGTAAATTCAGTCCGAACTCCTAGTACTGAATTCACATCTTCCATGCCAAATATTTTCATAAATTTCTTCAAAAGTCTACCCACCTTTGTTATACTTTTATTTATGGGCCCCCAGACCCATCTTCACTGCTTCAAATAAAATTCTAATCCCCACCTATAAGTAATATTCCTTGCAAAAAGCTGATTATTTCTCCCAGAATATTCTTGAGCTCCATTATAGCAGTTTTAGGTGGAATATAAATGCATGCCAGTGTAATCTTCCTCCCTTGCCAGTAGTCGCTTAATACTACAGAGCAACCATTATCTTTTTTATCCTCCTCTATTAATATTGGAGCTCATCTTGCAATTAATACAAGTACTTTGATTTTCCTTTGTCCCTGGTATTCCACTGAAATCTATCCTGAAAAATCTTTCTTTATCAAATTCACAAGTTCACTTATTTCCAAGTGTGTCGCCTGTAGCATAGATATTTGCACTCTACTTGTTTTAATATAGTTCATTACTCTCTCTTTTGTATTTATCTGTGCCATTGACATTTAAAGACATTACAGAAAGGATCACTGTATTAAAGTTATTATTTCCACATCTAATGTATAACAACATTTTTGTTAAATGTCTATTTATAGCTTTTTGTGTTACATGCATACACTGTTTGGCAGGTTGAACTTTTATACATTTGTTTGTTGTCATATCCATTTCAGCCTATGTCACATCTTACAAAACTTTTTTGTTTTATTGAAAGTGCTCAAAAAAAAAAAAAAAAAAAAACACCCACCTAAAACCTATTAACTTAATACTAACACACACAACTCTGTATCTATTAAGTGATGTCTGGTTTTGTTTCATCTTCATAGCTCTCCCAGCTGGGAATATACCTGAATGCTTTCAGAGAACATTATCCCCTATCCAATTTCTCTTTTTTTCTAGCCAGTTTCTCTTTATCAGACTGTACCCAATCTTTCTTTATCAGAAGTATACACTTATTTGCCAAGCATACATTTATTTGCTAGAAAAAGCCTTATAAAATTCAATATTATTTTTCAATTACTTGCTCTCTCTTAGAACTTGTTACTAGATCAAGCCAAGGGCCCCAATCCAGTCACCCTCCACACATACAAGAATGAGAAAAAGTCCATTAATTTTTCTTTTGTCATGCTCTTTTAACCAGACTTATCTTCTTCTTCTTTTTGTTACATTGCAGTGCCTACATTTTTTAAAACTGAACAAGGAGAAAGACAGATGAAGGGAGAAAAAAACAGGACTACCCATTTACAATAGTATCCCCTTTACACTTAAAAATAACTGAGAAAACTTTATAGCATGCAAACAAAATCATGCACTATAAAAACACTACTATTACGAAAGAATTCTGTTTTACTTACAGTTGACTTTCTCCCGCTTCTTCCCCTCCCCAGAGTATTTTTCTGAACATTACTGAAGTAGGACATATAGTTTGCAACAAGTCCAAAGCCCAAAAAAGTCCAATATTTCCAGATTTTCATGTTCTGTCATATTTTGCAAATGTAATTATTGTTTTGTAACCACACATTTGTCAATTCCCCAGTTACTGTTTTTATTTCTGTTCATCTCCATCTCCCAGATCTTGTCTCTGCTTCATTTCCAACATACTCTCAATTCTCCTAGTCAACTCTCATGCTCCCTTCCTTTTCTCCAGCATTTTCCATTGAAAGATTGGAAGAGGTTTCACTGGCACAGTCTCTGCATGGTCTTTACTACAAGAAGGAGAATCTCCTTCCATTTTACAGCTCACTTTTTGTTGGACAAACTTTTGTATTTCCTCCATAGCATGTACTTTATCAAAAAATAATTTTGGCCCTCTAGGGAAGAATATTTTGAAGATAGCTGGGTATAGTAATTTTAATCTCACACATGCTTCTCGACATTCCGTGAATACATGAGAACAAATGTACTCCTCTTCTGCCTGGTGTACAATGAGTAGTCATTTTCCATGAACACTCTACTATCTGACCACAGGACAAAAAAAATTCAGATTATTTAAACTGCTGTATATATTATGTTTGAGTGACTGATTTTGTACTTGTAGTGATATGTATTTAAACATACACACACACACACACACACACACACACACACACACACACACACACACACACAAACCTTTTAGTCTAGTAGCCCACACATTGACCTCAGACACGTTCACTTCAAAAGGTCGACAAAATGAATGTTGACACATTACCACACATGCCCAAAGAAAGAAGCTTTGCACAAGCAATTAAAAAAAAAAAAATTAACAATTTTTTGCAGGGAGGCAAGCTGCCCTGTACCCCCTCTTCATAGGGGAGGCTGCATCCCCTACTGATTAAATATTAAATATACTAACTCAAAATTCACACATGCCTTTATTCCACACCGAGAATAAAAGCAGTACTTATTACAAACCAATAGATTCATTTTAGCCCTTTCTGCTTATGCAGCTGCCAGTATTAATAATTATAACAACGAAATGGAGAAAGCATAATACCTGCACTATAATTTCTTACCAGCACTATATAAGGTGCGAGTTTTTTTCTTGGGCACTTGAGGCCCTGCTCCATCCTCAGGTAAGGACCTCTTGTCTGCCTGCTCAGTCGCTGGCTCCACATGAGAAGCTCTTTGACTTTCTCCACTGTATGTCATAGGGAAGGTCTTTACTGGTCCTCGGTTGGCTGCACATCTCAGTGAACGCCTGGTGGCATAGGCTGGGTTAATTTTAAGATTCACAGGCTGATAATTCCCTAAATTTAGGACTGCAGATGGGATTCTGAGTCTTGGCTCTTCTTGCATTGCATTGCTTGTTATATCAATGTCTGGATCATTCTGTAGCATGAGGGACTCAGAAAAATTCTTATGTTTATAGGGTTGTGAGGAATGAAGCAGATTTGTTTGTTGTTGTTGCTGGTGCCCTAGGGTTACATCACCACCATAACTCTGAGAGACACTACCAAAAGCATCTAACCCTGTGTGCTGAGGCACTCGGCCACTTGCAGTCATGTCATCAAAGAACCCTGGCACACGACTGCATACTGTTACAAAGTTCAGCTGGCAATCTGTACTGGGAGGGACCTGTGGAAGAAAGGATGGCTCTTGAGAAGGTGGATCCTCTGAAACTTGGACCATGCAGAACTCTCCCTGAGATGTCACAAGAGTAGTTTCTTCCTCAGTATCAATAACTCCAACTGGTTCATCATGGATTATCACAGTCCGGAAAGAATGGAGAGGATGATCATCATGAGAATCCAACATGTCATTGTCCTGCTCATCTTCATTTTCTCCCTCATCGCTATCACAACTACTCGCCAACCCCTCACTCTGTTCTCCTGTGGTATCCACATCAGTTGAGGGCAGTCGTTCACTGCAGATCAAGGAGTCATTTGGGT
Organism: Protopterus annectens; assembly: GCF_019279795.1. NCBI lineage: Eukaryota > Metazoa > Chordata > Ceratodontiformes > Protopteridae > Protopterus > Protopterus annectens. The sequence goes on from NC_056741.1 coordinate 362,291,566, forward strand.
AACCTTCATCTTTCTCGTCCTCTTCCTCAGTTTCTTTGCCTACTAAAAAACAGTAACATTGTTAGCACTCTAGCCCTAAAGGGGCCTTCATACTAAAATGAAAGCTCTATACCACTGTATAGAAATAACACTTATTAGAAGTACAATGATACCAAGAAGGTGACATCATTTGGGGTTGTCAATCAATTGTCTACCCACAGAGAATGAAATAAATTATTTTGACTTCATACATGTAAATGTCTACATCTCCAAATAGTTTTAACTGATTCTCACGATACTTTCAGGGAATGCTAGTGGGAAAATTACCAGATAAGTGTCCATACATTACTCTCCATGCCCCAAAGACAAAGGAGAAGCTACAATCTCAATGGTAATGACAGCAAACATTTTAAATGCCATTTTGTATTCCACAATATACAAGAATAAAAAAAAATAGATTTATATCAAAATCTAAACCCACTGTGACTGAAGTACTGAATTTTGCAATATAGATAAAGAACTGGAGGTAGGATCTATAAAAATGTGAAGGAGCAAATTACATAGAAATAAATGTAGAATAATGTTCAGGAGGAGTGAGGTTTATGGGAGAGCAAGAACTGATTAATTTATGTACTGTTGGGAGTGAATGATAATTAAAATAAAATGAATACATACTGCATGAAGACAATGAGAAATACATTAATAGAAAAGAAAACAAGCCATAGTGGTAACTGTACCTATGACACTGTTGCAATGATTATATAATAAAGATGTTTAAGAATGCATATTCTTATTCCATCCATCCATCTGTAACCCCTGCCATTGTCTTTGATATAATGATTTGGCAGTATTCTCAGAGTTAAGAATTATTGGTGCAGGATGTTGTAAGAGTCCCTTTCCTTCATTTTTTGTATTATGTTATTATTAAGGTAAGGGCTTGCTTGATCTCTGAGCTGCCTTGTAAAAGAGGGGAAAAAAGTTTCCTGAATCTGAGCAAGAACATTGGCAAATAATGATAACACATTTCATGGTCTTGAAAGGTATAAAACTGGGACTAATCGATATTAAGCAGACAAGTGTTAAGTTGCTGGACTTTATTTTGGGGAAAGGGTCTTCCTATAATTATTTCTGGTGATCTTTTTTTTTGTTTTTGTCTCTAAAGACCAAGACAAAGAGATGTGGCAATGATCACTGATTAAAGTAAATTTTATGTCAATATTGGTACACCTGTGCTTTACATAAGTTTTTATAAAGTCTTATAAAAAAGAGTGATTTCCCAGAGAGTTATGTTTGGTCTTATGGGCTGTTGAAGCAATTGGTGAAGGCTTTCAGTTTGTAGCATTTTCCTTTTTTTTTAATTCTAATTCTAGAGCTGTGATATTGCAGTCTCAAAGCATAATGCAGTCTTTAGGTAAGTTTTGAGGAGAAATACTAGAGTTTGTTGAATTATAGTCATACAGGAAGGGGGAGGGGAGTAAAACAGTCACAAGAGATATTTAGCTGTCTTCTATAGTAAAATGCTCAACAACCCAGTTAGGGATTTTGTCATCAACTGTTTTTTTTTGTCTAAGTTATATGGATGGGATTTTTTTTCTGAGGATGAGCATAGCTCTCCGACATTTTTAGTATTGTTATTGAAGATTAGGTTATAATTACTCTGAATACATGCTCAGGGGCAAAAACTGGGTCCAGGTTTCTGACAGAGTTACAATGTAAGGTTGTTCTACGCTGAACCAAGCTTCCAGTGTGATCCACTTATTATTGATGCTGCAAGGGATATGCAGCTAGTTTTTAGGAATGTATGGTTTATACTAATTTGTGATATTACAAAGGACTGTTTTTGTTATAAGTGGTTGGTTGTTAGTTATGGTTGAACCAGGTTTGAATGCCCTAGGACAGCATTAGTTTCTGAGAAAGATAATTAAGCTTGACAATAAGATTTTTAAACTTACTTGCTGGTATAGTATAGTTTAGTTTTAAGCAAGTGATTTTAAATCAGGAATTACTTTTTGGACATGCAATTTAAAAATTTAAGAATCTCCTTGCAGTGAGTAGTGATATCAATTCGAATAGAGTTCTTGGCAAGTGAATAAGATATGGAGTTGGGTGTAGGAGCTATAGGGATAGTGTCAGAAAGGTGAAAGAGAGACGGAGACATATGTGCAGTACTGAGTTTGGAGGAGACATTTTGTAGTTAGTGTCATTATGATACCATATTGTCTTATTACCATGCACAACTTCCTGTAAATAATTGTTAAGACTGGTACTATGTTTAAAGGGAATGGAGGGCAGGAGAGTTTTACAATGTAACCATACAAGAATTGGGTTGTACGGTGAGAAGTGTGTGCAGTACAGTGTTAAAATTTACAACAGTTGACTGGGGATGGAATTTTGGGATGAAGGTCAGATGAATGGGTTTACTTCTTTTAATATTAAACTACTGGTGATGTAGGCGGGTGTGCTAATTTGACGTGTAAGAAGATGGCTGGTTTTCTGAATAGGAGGTATGGTTACTTACACATATATAATTTAATGACATTGGGTGGGGCTAACTTTCAAAAGTCTATTAATGAAGGCAGTTCACAAAGCAGACTTAGCCCAAGTCAGTACAAATGTACCTAAGTGAGTATACAAACTTGGTGAGTTTACAGAAGAGAATATTACTGCTGCGTGGGGGGGGGGTGATACAAACAGAACGATGTCAACATGCATTGCGAGAAAGGAACAGATTACAATGGTCAACCCCACAGAAATTAGAGTTTATCAAAGTGCACAAGGCATTTATTGAATGGTGGAAGGATGGAAGGACCAAGAAAGATAATTTGACGGAGACACCAACAGAAAAAACTTTTTGGATGAGAAGCAGGTAAAGTACAGTTGTGCAAGTTGCACTTACCCATATCAGTAAATGTCTGAATGCCTCACTGCTGCAGTAGCAGTAGTAGCATACTTATGGGTTGTTTCCCACCTGGGAAACAACAACTAGACAACTTTAAAAAGCTGTGGCTTCCATCAACACACACACACATGCGCGTGCATACATGCACACACACACACACACACACACACACACACACACACACACACACACACACACACACACACACACACACACACTCCTTCACTCTGACAGCTGATTGTCTAATCCCTAGAAGGGAAATCAGCAATTGAAGTGAAGCTTTCTTCAGGACTTTCTTGCACATCAGCAATTGAAGTGAAGCTTTCTTCAGGACTTTCTTGCACATAAAAAGACAGAAGAGCCCAACAATCCTGAAATACCCAAACAACAATAACAATAAGACATATAAAGTTGAAACGAGCAACCCTACATTACACTCCAGCTACACCCATATACTGTTATGAATAAGCGTGACTTACACAACAGTAATAAGTTCATCATTCCCACTGCTGCACCAGCTCTTGGACCACAAAGGTTGAATACAAAAGCCTATCCAACCTGGAAGGTGGATGGATATGGATCCAGAAGCCCCTGGCCCCTGGAATGGACCTAGCAAAATTTCACTTGACCCTACAAAAGGAATCCAGTCTGTAATGTTTTGTAAAAGTATGTACAGAGGATGATGTAGCTGCCTCCAGAATGCTTCTAGAATCCACCTCTTTCCAGTATGCCATCGAAGAAGACAAGTCTCTAGTGGAATGTGCTTTGATACTGCCTGGAATGGATTTGCCATGCTGGGAATAAAAAAAAAAAAAAAAAAAAAATTGCTGAAGACAAGCACCTGTAAATTGTCCGTTAGATCCAGGGTGTTCCTTTTCTGATCCTTACTAAGAAGTAAATAGCTGATCAGCTTTTCCGAAGGGTTTAATTCTGTAAAGATAGCACCTAAGCTGCCTATGCACATCCATAGTATGCAGAACCTGTTCTCCCTGGTTTTTCGGTTCTAGGTAGAAAACTGGGAGCTTAGTGGTTTGATTTAAAGTAAACTCCAAATCAAGTTTTGGCATGAATGAGGGTTTTTTTAAAGATACCTTGTCCTACTGAAATCTGATAGGGTTCACCCACCATGACAGCTTGCAACTCAGATACTCTTCTTGCTTGCAGATGTTAGAACAATGATGAATAAAAAGATGACATAGGCAATTTCTCCAGGACATAGTTGAAATTCCAGAAACCTGTTTACGAGGAGATTTCAGGTGTAAAACTCCTTTCAAAAACTGTTTAACAGCAAAAAGAAGAAAGAAGAGGATCCATGGGGAGACATGCTGAAACAGTCACAAGGTGAACCTTTAAAGAGGAATAAGAGAAGCCATAAACAAGTAACTCACATAAATATTTGAGAACTAGTGGTACAAATTCCCTGATGGGCTCCTGGTCCTTGGTGAGGCACCAACTAGAAAAATCAGTTCCACTTTCCAACACAGGGTATTCTAGTAGTAGGCTTTATTCCCTCCTTTAGTACTGTGGCATGCCTGGTGAAACAGGTGCCTAAAAGATATTTAAATTGAATTATTCAGACAGTCAGCTGAAATTTGTTGATATTAGGGTATATCAAGTTCCCACTGTCTTGTGCGAGTAGATTTAGATTATGAGGAAGCCTGTGGTAATTGCCGTCAGCCAATTCCATAAGAAGAAAGAACCAATGATCTCTGGGACAAAAGATGGTGACCACAATCATTTTTGGGGTATTCTTTTGAATCTTTAGAATTACCCTGGATATTAGTGGAAAGGGTGGAAACACAAAGGAACATAACATTCCCTTCTAAGGATATGAAAATGCATTTATTTCCTAGTCTTGTTTGCAAGACGTCCTGGAAAAAAAATCTTGTTTAGTTGTCTGTTTTGAAAGGAGGTAAAAAGATCTATTTGAGGTGTTCCCCACAACTGGATCAAATCCTGGAAGACCTACTCATTCTGTTTAAATTCATGAGTGCCTGACTTGGTCCTGGTCAGCATATCATGTTTTGCTCTGACAGAATGTAAAATCCCTGGAAATTCGGAAGAGCTAACTCCCAAGCCATCACTGTCAACCTGTATAGGAGATACAATCTTGTACCTCCATGGTGGTTGATATACCACATTACTGGTCGGTAAATCACGTGACTTCCTGGGGACTAAATAAGATGGAGAAACTTAAAGGCATGGATCACAGCCAATGTCTCTTTTCAGATGATGTGATTTGGTGTGCCTGAGGGATTCCACAGACCTTGCACCTTTACTCCTCTAGCAGATGTGTCTGTGATCACAGATTGTTTTTTAAAAGAAAAAAAAAAAGAAACTGCACCTTTTTCATGTGTAATCTGGCAAGAGGTTTCATGGCAATCATTGAGGCCATGAACCTTAGGATCCTAAGAAATTCTCTTGCAGGAGCTTGACACTGATTATGGAAGTTGAGGAAAAAAATCCAGATAAATACCACCTTGTTTTTGTATTAATAAGGCCTTTTGAAGAGAAGTATCTATAAGGCATCCAGAAACATAATCCTGTGAGATGGAGTCATGGAGGGTTTTGCAAAATGTATCTAGAAGCCCAGACTGGTCAAGTGGTTAAGGACTCTTGACATCTGGACAAGTACTCTGCAAAGATAAGCAATTGTCTAAATAAGGAAAGATATGAATGCCATTCAATCTGCAATAAGTTTTGACTGGGGCTAGACATGTTGCGAGCTTGGAGCTGTATACAAACCAAAGGGTAATGCAGAGAACTGATAATGTGACCCAGAAATACAGACCCTTAGAAATTTCTGTAGCGTATAGCTATGGGAATATAGCAATAAGCATTTTTTTTCTGTCTAGAGTTATAAAGTAACTTGTGAGGAATGAGTGGTAACAGTTTCTGTTAAGGTCAACATTTGGGATTTTCACATACAAATTTAAAAATGAAAGCTCTAGTACAAGTCTTCAAAAAAAAACTCATTCTTTGGCACCAGAAACATTGTTACAGAACTCTTGTTCTTAAATATGCTGGCTCTCTGACTCCCTGGGTGCATAAAGACTGAAGAGCCTAAGAGAAAAAATTCCATTTGGTTTGGAGGGCGAGGAGGAATTCCCTAGAAAGGAGGTTTTTGTATCCTGTGCCATATGAAACCCTTCTACATCACTTTTAACACCCAGAAATCCAAAATAGTCTTATTCCAAAGGGGAATGTTAAAGGCCAGGTTTCTGGGACAGATATGAAGAAATATTGGCCGGATTGGAGAGGGTAAAGAATGATGGCATAGTCATTCTGTACTGTCGGTCTATTCCTTTTTCTAGAAAGGACCCATAATTTTTTTTTTGTTACCTTCTGACCATCTCTTGTTTGCATTTTGTTTGCCAGGAGAGTGCCAAACAATATCTCCTTATCTAAAGCTGAATCCAAGATTTCAGACTTTAAAAATCATCAGCAAACTCTTGGTAATGTACCCAAGAATATCATCTTAACACTAAACCAGTAGCAGTGACCCTAGACAGTATCTCCACCATTAAACATACTCTTCAAAGCATTTTAGATACCTGTGAAAGGGTAGAACCAATACAGTTAAAAAAACAGCTTTCTTCTGTACGAAGTATAGAAGCCATTTCCCTCAGACTGTCCATTGGACAGAGCATAAATGTTGCCATATATCTGCTTTTTAGGGAATGAAGGCTGGGCATCAAAGTACTGACAGTGTCCAACCCATCCTCCAGGAATGGCCATATTGGAGAGATTGGAGAGCAATGAGGTATATCCATTTATAACATATCACGTCACTTCAGGGAAACATCTATTTGTTCCCATAAAAATACCTCATTTATCCTGGCACAGGTCTGATTAAAAGAAAATTCTTCCACATGAGGATAAGAATTGCAGTTGCCCCCCCCCCCCCCCAAATCTAAGCGCTGGGCTTGGGAATCTATAAGAAAATAAGTCCTATCTCTGTCAAAATCAGAATGATGAAACAGTTTCATCTGAAATAATTTTACAGGGAATGTCCATCTGGAAAGGATTCTATGTATCAGGATTTACTGCCAGTGCCTGTCTAGACTAGGTAAGGAACTTTTTTTAACCATAAAAAGTTAATTAGAAGAAGAGTATTTAACTTTTTTTTTTTTAAAATAGGTCTTCCAGCATAAGAGGACTGACTCAGAGGAGGGATGTCTTCCCAGTCCACTGGTCTCTTGCCCTGGTTACTGCAAGAAGAATCTCACAGAGTGTCTCTCAGACCCATTAAAATTGATTTTCCAATGCACATGTCAAGCACTGGAGCAGCCAGAGAAGACGTGGCTAATCCCTGGTTCATGCTTGCCAAAAAGACTACAACAGAAGAAGCCGGAGAAGTGAGGGAGTGGTCTGAGAAACAATCAGTGGTCACTGCAGGTCTACCAACTATCAGCTGAAGCATTGACTAAGTCCACAACAATGGCAAGGACTTCTTGGTAGCTTATTTTTTCTACCTAGGTATTGTGGGAGAAGCCCCAGCTATACCGGAATAAGTATCCATGTTGTAACCAAAGAAGAAGCACCAAAAGCAGTAACAGGAGCTGGAGTGAGTCGGTCTGATAGTAAGTTTTCACTGAGTGTTCACAAGCATCACTCTTACAATCTAATCACTTTTCACAGGCCATTAGATTATAAATTGTAAAAATAGAACAGAATTTCCATCACTACTGTTTAAACACACACACGCGCACACACACACACACACACACACACACACACACACACACACACACACACACACACACACACACTCTGACAGGATCAAAATGGAAGACAGTTTGCTACAAAGTGAACATAAGCATTACATTCACACCAGATTCCTCAGCCCTTTTTCTCCGTTAACTTTCCTGTTTTTCAAAATTCAAAGTTTACACAAGCAGTACACAAGTTTTCACAAAACTGGCCCCAAATACCTTAATAAACATTCCAAGCTAAAAAAAAAAATCATGGTCCCTGACAGTAAACTTCTGATTTTGAGAAAAAATACCTGTTTTGTATGGAAATACTGCTTTTGGACAAAATAATATTTTTATAAAAGGGCAATAAGTTTTGAGTGGCGGGGGTTCCCCAGTGGGAATTCATCTGCCAGAAATGAATCTTTTTGCAGATTGTTGATTCTGTGAAGTCAAAGATATGCTTCTTCTCAAGATGACAAGAAAGTACTGAAGAAAGCCGAGATGTCCCTCCTAGGGATTAGCCAAGCTGGCCAGTGGTCGTTTCCTAGGTGGGAAACAACACATATAGCCTAAGAACTACTGTAGCAATATGAATGATGAGCATTCAACTTCTATCCATCATCAGAAAGTAGATAAATAAATGTGGAAGACTATTACATTGTAGCCAAGTTGAATGGAGTCCTAGCATTTACTTAAAGAAAATTTGTAAGCGGGGGGTATTTTCTGACTTCCTCAAGGAAGATCCAAATAGTTGCAGATAACAGATTTAAAAATTTAGACACCTGGGTGCAAGAATTAGCTGCCTCCCTATCTTACTGTTAAGACAGATGTTCAACTATTCAAGACAAATAAAAGTTTCTTAAAGTTTAGTTCATCAAATTAACTGTGGTGCAATACTGTTATATAGTTCAATTTAATTTATACTCTATACACATTTTTTTTATTTTCTTGCTGGCTAAGGAAAAGGAAATATATTTTACATATGGTGGTAGGTAGCCACTAACTATTTGTCAATGCAATTTTTTTTCACCATTTTGATAATGCTGGTAGAGATTATAGTCACTGCAAAAAATGGTGCCAAAGTAGTGTTGACTGGTTTTCATTTTTCCAGTTTAAAAGGACACTTTTATTTTTTTTTATTAAGACCAATGTCAGAATGCTATATACTTAGATTTTGTTAACTTTTATATTTGTTAATTTGTGGATAACTGCTAACTTCATTTTAAACTCAACATATTGCAAATGTTGGAGTTTGGCAATTTAAAATAAGCATTTGGGACCAAATGTGGCTCTAACAGCAAATGCGACATCTCTATGTTGCTTCAATATCTATTTCCCCCCAGCTATTAGCAGGGACCAGGTGCTGGCAGTACTCATTAAAGCCAAGAACATTGTCTCCATGTGTCCTGACAACAATTTTGCTCTAACAACAAATGCAACATCTCTATGTTGCTTCAATATCTATTTCCCCAAGATATTAGCAGGGACCAGGTGTTGGCAGCACTCATTAAAGCCAAGAACACTGTTGCCATGTGTCCTGACAACAACATCTTGAAATACTGTTAAAAAAACTGACAAACCAACAGACTAAACTCAATTTAAAAATAGAAGCGGACTGAGCAAGCACGACTTAAAATAAACTTTAATAACTGTAAAGCGCTTTTCGTTTGTGTCATGCACAAACTTCTTCAGACAATAAATTACTGACAACATCATCCTTTTATACAGCAGCTGTTTCCTCTATCAAAGTTAGCATTGTTAGCATACTAATCAAGCTTTAAAGGAATACTGACCCTGAACCATCAACAGTGCAATTCCAAACCATAGTATGTCCTGTTATTTTAACAAAAATAATAAGAGCAGCTTTCATTTATTCCAGGCGAATTGTACGCATTCAGCCTGATTTGCCAAGAGAGTTCGAGCTCTTCCAATTTTAACCCTACTGGACCCCCTCTTGGGTTCTGGGTAACCTGATCTCTCTGAGCTCTATTAGCAGCATTCTAAAACTTAAAAGTTTAGTTAGATGAATTATTAATCGTTGGAAGCAACCAAATTATGTACATTTTATCAACATTAGTTATTCTTTTTTTATTATTTTTATTCTCACATTTTTTTACTTTTCTTATTTTCATTTATACACTTTTAATGCATCAAACGCAAGATGTTAACAGGACATGCTATGGTTTGGAATTGCACTGTTGATGGTTCAGGGTCAGTATTCCTTTAAAGCTTGATTATACAATGCTAACTTTGATAGAGGAAACAGCTGCTGTATAAAAGGATGATGTTGTCAGTAATTTATTGTCTGAAGAAGTTTGTGCATGACACACAAACGAAAAGTGCTTTACAGTTATTAAAGTTCATTTTAAGTGACGCTTGCTCAGTCCACTTCTGTTTTTAAATTGTGTTTAGTATCTTGAAATACTGAACAACTTGAAACAGGTGGCGCACCAAGTGAATGGAGGTATATAACTGTCATTTCCCTCCACAAGGACAGACCATCAACTGACCTAGAGAACTACAGACCTATCCAGTCTAACAAGACTAATATGCAAAGCCATGAAATTAATTATCATGGAAATTATAAACAAGGACACGGGCAATCTACAGACACTGGACCCATCAAAATTTGGCTTTAATAAGGGAAAGTCATGCTTACTTAACCTGGTAGACTTTTTCCACAGGGTCACCAAGGCAATGGATAAGTATAAAGCAAAGCATTCTGTTTTATCTTGACCTGGCTAACAGATTTAACGTAATACCCCACTCTGGCATTGTTGACAAACTCTCTAAGCAAGGCATAAATCCTTACATAGCTGGTTGGTTTGCTGGCTGGCTAACAGACAGGACTCAAGAGGTCAGGATCGGTGAGACCACCCCATCAAGAGATCGGTCACCAGCAGAGTACCCCAGGGTTCTGTGCTGGGCTCACTAGGATTTGGCATATACTTTTTGGAAGTCATGGGCTAATGTTCAAGGCTCTGGTTCACCAAGTTCACAGATTATTGTAAATTGGGAGCTATTATAAATCCCAACAAGACACCAACATCTTGCAATTAGGTTTAACACAGACAGATGACTGGTGCCAAAACCATGGCCTAAAACTCAATGCTAAAAAATACATTATAATGCTCTTTGAGTAATTAATTTGGGTTGACAGTTTCCCAATCGATTCAACCCAGTAATAAGGAATCTGCGAACATATGTAGACCACCATCTGGCATTTGACCAAGACTTAAACAAGATAATAAGAAAATCATTCTACGTCTCCCAACTTATAGGCAAGGGCATGACATCCAGGTCCAAGGAAGTTAGAGTACCACTCTACCCGGGCCTTATCAGACATCATTGAATACACTGCCTTCTTTGGCATGTATTTAACCAGACACTTGCAAAAGTTGGCACACCCACAAATGTTTCTCACCAGGAGAATTCAGGGCATGTATACTCTGTCCTACACTGATCACCAAAATGCTCTGTCTCTGCATTCAGTCTCCTACAGGCTGCTGAGAAGGGATCTCCAAATGGCTTACAGGGTTTCCTCAAACCCAGCCCTGATGGATCTGTAGCACATGTGCAAAACAAACAGCACTAGAAACACTAGATCCAAGGATCTCACTTTCACGTGTGACAAACATAATATGCTGGAGAGACAGATGTATCTCCAAAAGGATCCCTGCACTATGGAATAAGCTTCCCATCCATGTAGAACAGAGTTCCTCTCTGACTTTATTCAAAAGAAACCTTGACAACTGGATGGGAAAATCACAAATTTACCCCAGGTCTGGCCCCCATATGCTTTATGGACAGAAGCTGTCAATAAGAAATGTATTATCCTAACTAACAACCCCCTACAAATCCATAGTTATCTCTCTAACATTGTCCCCCACCTGTACAGATGTCCATGATGTTAGGGACCCAAATGGTTTGGGGTGTGTAGACAAGCGTGTAAGTATCCTAGTGGTTGTTAGCCTAGTAACAACCTATGAGCTTACGAACCTATGAATTCATAAAAATGTTCAAAGTAAGTCTCATGGATAGTTGTACTTCTACAGCATACAGCATGATCTCCTAATTCTTAAGGCAAGCAGGGGGCATAATCTCAATTAAGTACACATAAATCAGAACAGGTAAATAAATAATGTACAAAAAAAAAATTGAAAATGCATTGTTCAAATACCTGACTGTTCACCTTACTATAAGGCACTTTGATAGGATGACCCCTGGACCACCGATTTCTACTGGGTATTTATCTCCAATTTTATACAAAGAAGGATTGTACTACTAGGCAGTTTTTACTGCCCCAGACTTAATGATTTACTGTAAATTAAGGTATCATGTAAGCGTGTACCAATTAAGTTCTTTATTTATTGTGAGCACTACAAAATCTCATTATGTGTTCATTGGTTTAGTCACCAATTGTACATTATTTTTGATAATGTTGCTGGTTTTTATGATCAAATTTGACAAGTTAAATGAATGAGCATTCCCCATCTATATCTGTACTGTCAGCACAGATGCATTTGCACCCTGCCTACAGTATTTATTTTTAAAATAGTATATATTTATATAGACCAACTGGACTAAAAGATGTTTGACTAATGATAGTCTGGTTATCAGTATTTATTATTTAATGGTGAAATGATCCACCCAAGGAACAACTATTATAATGCTTTGGGTAAGGGAAATAAAAGTGCGATAAGTTAAAACTTTACAAAGTATCAGTTGTTCTTAATGTTTGTGACATAGCACCAGTATTAAGGTTTAGACACTTGCTGCCCTGCTTTGCTTAATGCCCATAATCAATATAAAATAAATGACTGATACCATTAGAAATGTCAATACTGCTTTTAGCCAGGACTGGGAAACATATTAGCTATAAATAAGACATCTAAGATATACAGTACACTCTGCATATTCATGTATAATGCATCTTTCATGTAGTGTGTGAAGGGGATAACTACTGATATTAAATGTAGAACAATATTAGCCCACATAAAGAAAAAGTATTAAAACCATTTTTTAATACCTTTATTCAATTATCACTTGCGACACAGACAAACTTATTTACACAAAAGCAATCAAACCATATTAACAAGTTCACACTTACAAATATTACACATTACATATATTGTTATATATCATATAATCAAAGCAACATTACATAATTTGTTCAGTTTCTGCCTTCCCTTAAAGTTCATTCTTCCTCCAAAACATTTTTCTGCATGTATGGTTCCCACAATTTCCATTTTAATGTAATTTACTCCTACAATTTTCTAAAGATATCACCACTTATTCTTTTTTTTAAACAAGAATTATTAAAGTATCACTTATGACATAGGCAAACATACATTTATATAAATGAAAACAAACCATACAGACATAATCCCAGCTGCAAGCATTTTATATCACAAATCATATTGCCATAATCCTAGCTGCAAACATTAAAAGTCACTTACAATGTATCCAATCAAGGTCAGTCAAACATTACATACCTCATTCCTCCCCTGCATGTATTGTTCCCACAGTTCCCATTCTTCATATGTAATTTGCTCCAACACTTTTTTAAAGATCCCATTTCCAGCGTTTTCTCTGTTACTATATTCACTACTTCTAGTACAGCTGGTTTAGACTTTGATTTCCATTTTCTAGTAATTGCTTTTTTGGCAGCCACCATAATTATCCTCATCAAGGCCTTACTGTGCCTTAGCAATTCCAATTTTTTATCACAGCTCAGAAAAATCATTTCCCTAGTTACACCAATTTTCTCACCCAGTATATCTGACAGAGTAATCTGCAGGGAATCCTTAAAGTCTGTCAAACTATTACACTCCCAGAAAATATGTTCCCAATTACCTCTTTCCTTCCCATCACACCTCCGACATTTGCTGTCTACCTAAGGAGAAATTCTCTGGAGTCTACTTTGGGTATAAAAATATCTATGTAAACTTTTCCAAGCAAAAATCCTAAATCATCTAGATTTTGTTGCATATTTGGGAGACATACATATATCCGCCATTGTTTCTTTGTGAATTGCTTAACCAATCTCTCTTCCCAATCCTTTCTAACCTCCTCTGACTGACTCTTAAAATTATCACACTATTTTATATGGTCTACTAAATTATTCCTCTTTTAACTTGACCTTCTTGTTCCAGATTCTATTAAAAACTCTACCACTGATGGTCTTTTGTCTAGGACCTCCCTATTTCTTTCTCTAAGCCTATACTTGAATATCAAACCTTGATAAGGAAGGCAATCTCTAACCTGCAGGCCAAATAAAATTCTTGGAGTCTCCCATTCTATTACCTTTTCCTCTCTAGTTATTTTCTCCCAACAGCTTGGATCCATTGCCAGTTTTCTCCAATAAATTCCAGCCCCCTCTTGCCTATTGTTTGAATTCCTAATTGTAATCATCTCTATTGGCAGAATCTCCTTTCTCCGTTTCTGTGTTGGCTTAGTTCTTAGAATACTTTCTTCTACTTTCTGAATATAATATTCTGTATGATTATTGTTATTCTGCTTAAAGATCTGCATCCAAAATTCCAGTCTCTCCTGGTTTCTTGAGCCCCCCCCCCAATTTAATCATTATCCCTTTCCACTTTGAATTCTAGGTTTCTGCGTGTGCTATGTATAGAAGCCTTACTGTGTAGCTCTGAAATACTCTTTCAGGTAGAGTAAAATCCCAATCCAGCTTGTTCTATTTGAAGAATCGGCTTATCCCGCTCGACTCTTGCCATCTTCCCCTCCCAGATAAAGTCCTTCAGCTCTACCCACAACTTCTCCTCTGGTTGAAAAAAATATGCCTGACTTCTGTATAAGACTAAAGGGACTAAAAACATTTTAACTGCTAGTATCTTACTATCCATAATCATACAACAGAGCTTCCAATTTCTCAGTTTTTGTATTGTCTTTTTGTTTAGTATCTTCCCACATATCCTTAGCTGCCACACCAGAATCATTTTTAATCCATACTCCTAAATGCTTCATTTTATCATGTCCCCATAAATATGGATATTGCTGAAACAATTTATGTGTGGGTACATAATTTACCGATACTGCCTTTCTTTTACCTTCATTAATTTTGTATCCCGAAAAAGATTTGAAACTGTCTCAAAATGTTCCACAGCACTATAATGTCCTTTTCTGGTTTTGTCAGGTATAAAATAATATCATCTGCAAATTGAGCCAGCCTTTCTTGACTACCACACCAATTAAATCCTTGAAGTTCTGAGTCCCTTATTTTCTTTGCCAATGGTTCTAAATATAATGCAAATAACAAAGGGGTAAGAGCACACTCCTGCCAGGTTCCTCTGTTCAAGCAGAGATCATCAGAGGACCCCACACACTTTACTTTTCACCTCTGATTTTTCAAATATCTTCCCAATCAACCTTATAATTGTATCAGGGAACGCAAATGCTTCCATTGCCCTCCTCTTAGTCCCAGCTTACTCTCTTAAATATTTTCTCTGCATCAAGACCCACTAACAACAGTGGCATTGTTGTACATTCTGCTTCCCTCTTGATCATCAGTGTTCTGTTAATATTGTCAAATGTTTGCCTCACCTCTAAAAACTCACGCTGATCCACATCTATTAATTTTGGTATCCTTTTTGTCATTATAGACAAATACTTTATAATCATGGTTTAGTACCGACATGGTTCTATAAACTTTCACAGAAATACCATCTATTCCTGGGGATTTTCCTCTACATCAGTTATACATCACCTCATCTCATCTCCTATCCTGTTAGTAATTGAGCCTCGTTTATCTCTAACTTTGGCATATGTAATTCTTCTAAAAAGGTACAAATGGAAATGTTTATGGATCTCCATATTTCTCTTCTTTATACAGACTTTCATAATATTTCTGAAGTAATTGTGGTACCACTATAGGATCTCATTATCTTCTTTGTTACAGGCTCCCTAAGTTTGGCAAAAACACTTTCTACTTTCTGTCTTTGTGCTAAAAGTTTTTGTGCTCTGGCATTATTATCAAAAATCAGTTGCTTAACAGTAATCTATCTAAACTCATGCATATTGTCGAGGTAGTCCTTTATTTTCTGCTTAGCATTCTGCAATTGCTCTTCTTGTTCTGTGAGATTCACCCAATTCTGCAATACTTAACATTTATTAGTCCCTCTAAATATTTCTTGTTGCTTCTTAACCATATCTATCTCTCTCTTTTATTTCCATTTCATTTTTAAACTGCACTTTAATTTTATCCCACTCCTCAGCTATATTTTCAGAAAAAAAACTCTGTCTTCTCTAATAACTCCCGAATAATTTCTACCACCCATGCCTAAAATTCCTGTCTTTTCAAAAGATATGCAAAAAACGTGCCAGTGTCTCATTTTTATTTAAATTACCCTGCATTTTTATTATAGTTATTACTGGCATGTAATTTGAAATAGTTACTGGATGTGTATCAAAACTTTCAATTAAATGCACATGTTCCTGTGAAATTTAAGTTCTCTCTAGCCTAGACCACTTTTTGCATCCTGGGGAATAATATGTAAATTCACTCCGAACTCCAACTATGAATTCACATCTTCGATGTCAAATATTTTCAAAAATGTCTTAAAAGATCTTGCCCTTCTTTGTTATAGTTCCCTTCTGGGCCTCTCAGAAACATCTTCCATACTGCAAATCAAATTCCTGTCCCTGCTAATAAGTAACATTCCCTACTGAAAACTGTTTATTTCTCCCAGAATTTTCTTAAGCTCCATTATAGCAGTTTTAGATGGAATATAAATACATGCCAGTGTAATCCTCCTCCCTTGCCAGCAGCCTATTAGTACAACATATCTACCATTCTTATCATCTTCTGTCACTACTGGAACTCCCCTTGTAATTAATACAAGTACTCCTCTTTTACTTTGTCCCAGGTATTCCACTGAATAACTGTCCTGAAAATCTTTCTTTAGCAAATTCACATTTTAATTTCTTTCCAAATGTTGTCTCCTGCAGCATAGCTATTTGTACTCCATATTTCCAAGATAGTTCACTACCCTTTCTTTTCTGTATACAAATCTGTGAGACCATTAATATTTAAAGATAACATCAAGGGGTCATTATGTTAAGTTATTATTCCCACCTTTTATTTGTAACGGCTTTAAGTATCTAGTTCCAGCTTTTGTGTTACATGCACACACTAATGTTTGGCAGGCTGACCTTTTACACAGTTGCTTCTTGTCATATGCATTTGAGCCCATGTCACATCTTACAAAACTTTTTGTGTTATTGAAAGCCTTCAAACAAAAAAAAAATGCACCCAAATACCTAGTAACATAATATTAGCACACAAAACTATGTACATCTTCAGATATTGAAGTTTTACCTTCCTTTTTGTTGTTGTTGTGTCTTTTGGCTTTTCCTGGTTAGGGGTCGCCACAGCGGAACTCCGGTCCACTAATGATTGGCAGTAGATTTAGCTGAGAATCGAACAGGACAATGTCTTACTGTGAGGCAACAATGCTACCGCAGCACCATAATTTTCCCAAACTGACAGCGACACTCAGACTTGGGTTAACCTAAAAGAAGTTTATCCAAGCTAAGACAGCCTGTGCTCCTACTAAGTGTTGTCTGGGTCTGTCTTCTCTTTATTGCTCTCCCAGAATGAGAAAACACTTGAATGCTTTCAGAAAACATCATCTCCCAGCCATTGAAAGAAAGCCATTAAAAGAAAGTAGTATTCTGTTTTTATTGCTCTATCATGTTTTCTCCGTGGAGACATGAGAACCAGATACAGAGTTGCTTCTACAAGTTTTTATTTTTTATTTGCTATAGAACAGCTTTATGTTCAATGTCTTTTTTTTATTTGCTTTCTCTTTAAAATGTGTTACTAGATAAAGCCAAAAACATTAATCTACTCATTCCCCCTATTCAAGAATGAGAAAAAGCACATTTTTCTTGCATCATACTCTTTTGAACAGACTTTTTTATATATTGCAGTGCCTACATTTCTTAAAAGAGAAAGAAGAAAGAAGGAAAAATCAGGGACACCTTTTTACTTTAGTATACCCATTACACGTGAAAATAACTGAGAAATCTTTACTTTATAGCATGCAGATATGCACTATACAAATATTACTATTAAGAACAAAAGCTTGTTTTACTTACAGTTATCATTTTCCTTACTCTTCCCCTCTTCTATGTGTTCCTCCAAAAATTAATGACATGAAGTAGGGCATATGCTTTAGACTCCCCTACATGTTTAACAAAGTCAAAAAAAGGAGTCCAATATTTCCAGGATTTCTTGTTCTCTCATGTTTCACAAATATAATTAATGCTTTATAATTCCACATTTGTTTGTCAATTTTCAAGTTGCTGGTTTTATTCCTGTTTATCTCCATCTCCCAAATCTAGTCTCTGCTTTTTTTTCTAAAATACTCTTGGTTCTTCTAGTCAACTCTTGTGCTTTTGTTCCATCTCTCAAGCATTTTCCATTGAAACACTGGAAAAGGTTTCACTGGCACAGCCTCTTTGTGGTCTTTATTACCATAAGAACAAGAAGTAGAATCTCCTTCTGTTTCACAGCTCACCTTTTGTTGGACAAACTTTTCTGTTTAGTCCTTAGCATGTTCTGCATCAAAAAAATTATTTTGTCCCTCCAGGACAATATACCAAAATGGTACTTTTCTGTTAACAGGGCAACAGCTTTTCTGGCCAAGTAGTAAGGTTTCCATCATCATGCAACTGATCAAGCTGATTGTATTAGCTTGACGTGTGAGGCCGAATATGGATTTTAAAACAGACCAGCCACTTTCGTGGTTGCATAAGTATTCACTACAGCTTCTTCTCATTTATCTCATTAGGAACAGAAAGTTTTCAGATGTGCTACTCTGTTAACAGGACAACAGCTTTTTTGGTCTCATTTTACTGTTTTCCTCATCCTGCAATGGTTGAAGCTAGTTGCATTTGCATATGTGTCTTTACGACATTGTTTTCAAAAATAGTAAATGTGAGTTGTCACTATTCGCTAATGAGACACCTGAGAAGAGGCTGCAGTGAATACTTATACAACCATGAAAGTGCCTGGTCTGGTTTAAAATCGATACACGTGAAGCAAAACAAAACGGAATTCGTTATTTTAAGGACTTCTCCTTGAAGTCACTGGGCAATGTCTGCTTGTCTGGTTATACACTGCTACAGAGAGGAAATCGAAGCAGACTCCGATCATAGAAACAGAATTAAACACAACTCACCGCTTTTAAAAATACCAATTGAATTCTTTGATGGTGGACTCATCTTCTTACAGTGCAGTCCTTCACACATATTAAATACACAAACAAAACAAAGCGGCGCAATGAATTTCAGCAGTTTGATTCATAATTCCCCTTCAGAAGAGGGAAATTTCACTTATTTTGATGTTTTTGAAACTGCATATTTATGCTAATATCCAGAACGAACAACAAGTTTCCTTATAACAAAACCATTAACGAGGCCAAAGAAGCTGTTGCCCCGTTAACAGAAGAGTACCACCAAAACAAGTGTTTTGGTATATTGGCAAGCTAAAAGGGCATTAATGCCCATGCTTGAAATATTTGTATGTATGTATATGTATTTATGTAGGAAAGAATATTCTGAAGATAACCGAATATAGCAGTTTGAATCTCACACCTGCTTCTCAACATTCCCTGATAAGTGGACTAAATGTACTCCTCTTCTGCCTGATGCGAGTAATTATTTTCCACAAACAATCTACTTTCTTCCAATTTTACTACTTTGTCCTTCTGCTGCAGTTTTGTTAGAATCAACTCCTTCTGTTGGTAGGATTGCATCTTTACTATTGAAGGTCTAGGTTGCTTTCTCATTGCCAGGTTTGGAGCATATAAATGATGTGTCCTTTCAGTTAACAACTCCTGCTGTAGAATACTAGTCCAGTTGCTTTTTTGTGCTTTCATAAAATTAATGCAGTCTGTTCCTTCCAGCGTCTCTGGTACAGGAAATAATCTCAGGTTTTCCCTGCATGCTCTGTCCTCTAATTCTGTTCCATTTTGAAACATCTCTTCTTGATCAGTCTCATATTCAGCCATCCTTTTCTTCATTTCAACCTCCAATTTTTACAGATGTATTACCTCATCTGAATATCTGTTTAAAATCTTCTTCCATTGTATCCACCCTTTTGTTATTTGAGTTGATATACTCCATCAGTTTTTGTTTATTTTAATCAGTTCTGAGTACATTTGACTTATTTTTTTTTCCTCCAGGTTACTGGAAGTCATGTCTTGCAGGAGAGCTGGAGCTTTCACTGCTTTTTGCTGAACAGCTGCAGAATTCTTCCCAGTCAGTGTTTTTCCTCATCTTTTGTGGTTGATTTTCTTTCAAGTTCTCTGAATTTCTTTTTTCCTGGCATCCAGGCAGTGCACTTATGAGTTCACTGGATCTCTCTTCTGAGTTTCTGTTTTCACACTGGGTGACCTGAAATTAAGCTGTTATTCAATGTGCAGCCATCTTTGAAGTCTGCCAGTTTGCCGATCTTAGGAGAGGGCAGTTCTTCTGGCTTGCCACTTTGGTGATATCTAGGACAAAATGCACTAGGTGTTTCACCAATGGAGAATTAGCCTGCGAAAACGTAGTCATTTAAGAGTGCACAAGTATTCACACCAGGGCAATTCAGCAGTAATACAGAGCTAAAGTTAAGGAGAGGGTGCTCCTCAGGAAGGGGTAGATAGCTCCACAGGACCAGCAAACCTGACCCACTCCATACCATTCTACTCTTGCTGCAGAACTCTTGCTCTAAAATGAAAAATTAATAACTTACTGAAACATCAGAGTACCAGCATTGTTCTAACTTCCTGGCAGACTACATCCACATAGTATAGTATTGTTCAGAAATCAATTTTTTGCTGTCATTAACTGGACCCTTAGATTATTTTAAACAGAAAAATCAGGTATATTATTTTGGA
The DNA here is from genome assembly GCF_019279795.1 of Protopterus annectens. Lineage (NCBI taxonomy): Eukaryota > Metazoa > Chordata > Ceratodontiformes > Protopteridae > Protopterus > Protopterus annectens. Next base: position 362,312,049 of record NC_056741.1, read on the forward strand.
TATTAGTTATATGTCCACTAGGCAGCCAAATAGCTAAAACTAAGCGGAGAGCAATTTGTGACACATTTAATGCCATGTATTTTCTTCAGTCCAGAAAATACTACCTTAACAATGGCATGTATAATTTATCAAATAATGACACAAGTCTAAAGTTTTGTCAGACAGTACAACTGTGCAAGAATGGTCTGATGGGTACAGTGTCATAATATTATGTTTAAAGAAGACAGTTTTAGACATTGCTATGCCTCGTTATCCCTATGTTATTAAGCTGCATTTATATTTTGTTATTTTTCAGTTATGTTGTTCATGTGGGTTGTTTTAATGAAAGCATCAAGGCCACTGCACACCTTGAATTGCAAAGTGCTGGAATATAATCAAAATTAGAAAGGAAAAAATGGTCCATGCCGACAGTACCCATAATAAAGACAGAAAAAGCAGGAGATGTGTGCATCGGTGGAGACAGCATATTTGTGCTGTGTGTTACCAGAGAGAGAAACATTTAGAATCCCTAAAAGGGGAAAGGAATTTCACAAAGATTTACCTTATACAAATCTATATGTAGATGGAAACCAAAGAATCCATCATGTAGTTCTTCACCTTGACCATTAACACACACTACTGGTTATTCCAGTGCAGTCATCATGCTTTGACAGATTTATCACTGCACCCATTTGAAAAAAACAATGAACCAAGTATTCCAAGGGACAGTCAATATATAGCATTAACCTGATGATACTCTTGCAACAGGCAAAGATGCTAAGACTAAATGAATGATCTGTACAGAGTCCTTAACAGGTGCAATGCCATTACAAGCTGTGTGGCTAACCTCTCAAAAAAGACATGGTCAGTAATTTTAATTTACAGCCAAAAACTACATTTGTTGGACTTACAAGTTGGCTGCAGAATAAATAACATGTGAATTAGAGTTCCCTCAGTGTGAGAGATAGAGTTGTGTAAATAAACTTACCATAATAGTAGATGTTTTAGTGATCACTGCTGCAGTAGCCTTAGCTATATGGGTTATATCTTGCCAAAAATATAACAGCCGGACAGCTTCCAAAGCTTCAGGGCACCTTCAAACTGACAGGCAGCTTGAGCTGAAATGACTAAGATAGATTTGGACATGAAGCCTTTCAGAGCGTTCCTGCCAACAAGAAGGAGGCTGAGCCGTGAAAAGGACAAAGCTAGGAACAACAAAATCTAAATGTCCATACCCTGGCATAAAAGGCCCACAAAAAACAAGGGGGGATGAGGGAAGTGGCTACTGCAGCACATATCATTCAAACATCTACTGTTATAGTAAGTTTGCTTACACAACTGTACTATATTCATCATATCTATCAGTGCTATAGTAGCCTTAGCTATACGTGTAGATTATGCTAGTTAACTATATTTACTATATTTAGGAGGTGGAAGGAGAAGAGTCCAGGAGAACCTGCATAATCATCTTAGCAAAGTCTGATCCATACCTAGTGAAGGAATCAAGCTTATAGTGTTTTATAAATGTATGTATAGAGGACAAGTAGAAGCTTCTAGAACACGTTTAGAATCTAACCCTTTCCAAAAAGCCAAAGATGAAGCCAAGGCTCTGGTAGAGTGGGCCTTGACCCTGCTTGGAATAGTTTTGTTATGTTGAGTACAGCAAAAGGTACTAGCCTTAGACAATCATTTGGAAGCAGTCTGTTTTGACACATGTTGTCCTTTCTTCTTACCTTCACAAGAAATGAACAAATGATCTGAAGCTCTGAAAGATTTAAATCTGTCAACATAGTATCAGAGTTGTTTGTGAATATCCAAGGTGTGGAGTATCCACTCTCGCTTATTTTTAGGTACAGGAAAGAAAACTGGTAAATGGATAGTCTGGCTTAAAGTAAACTTGGATACCACTTTAGGCATACAAGAAGGATTAGTTCTCAAAGAAATTCTGTCCCTATGGAAAAAAGAGAGAGGGTTAACTCACCATAAGAAATTGCAACTCGGATAACCAGCTTGCAGAGATCAGAGCAATCAGTAAAACTGTTTTCAACATTAAGAACCTCAAGTCAGCCAGGTCTGCTGGTTCAAATGGAGCAAGTGTTAGCTTCTCTAACTTAAAATTAAGTTCTTAGGGGCCTCTTATGCAAAACCCCTTTCAAAAACATTTTGACATGAGACTGCATCAAAAGAGAAGGATCCATGGGTAGACATGCGGAAATGTCCGATAATGAACCTTGACAGAGGAATAACAAAGGCCAAGGAATATTAAATCAATTACTGTATAACCAGAGAAAAACCAGCCCTGAATGGGTGCTGTTTATGTTGCTGGAAGCAAACAGAAAACCTTTACCATTTGCTAATATATATTTTCTAGTAGCTGGCTTTCTTGCCTCCATTAGTACATGCTGCATGTCCTCAGCAAAAAGGTGCCTAGAAGGAATTAAGACCTTATCAGCCAGGCAGTCAAATTAAGTTGATTGTTAGTGACGTGTATCAAAACACACCCCTGTACTTGTGAGAGGAGAGCCATTCTGTAAGGAAGCTTGTGCTAATTGCCCCTGGTCATTCCCACAAAATGGAGAACCATGGTTGCCTGGGTCAGAAGGGAATTATCACAATGATCTTGGGGGAGTCCTTCTGAATCTTCAGACGTACCCTGTGTATTAGTGGAAGAGTGGAAACGTATAGGAATATCCCTGTTCAAGGAAAAGAAAAGGGCATACATCTTCCAGGCCTTCTTGCATGGAGTCCTGGAACAGAATCTTGCCAGGTGATTACGCAGAGAGAAGCCAAAGAGGTCTACTTGAGGATCTCCCACAGATGGATCAAATCTTGTAGGACCCCATTAAAAAAAAATCTTGAAGACCCCCCTGGATCTAGTTTCTATTCATGAGGGTCTGTCTTGGTCCTGTTAAGCTTGTCTGCCCCACAACTTTGCTCTGATGGAATGTAGGATGTCTGTACAGCAAGACTGTGCTGTGAAGCTATACACCAAGCTAACATGGTTAGTCTGCAAAAGCCGTATAACCTGGACACCCCTTGTTTGATAATGTGCCACATGACTATGGTATTGTCTGTAACCACTAAAAAAGAGGTCACAGGGATCAAAGATGGCTCAAAAAAATTGAATGCCTTGATCAGGGCAAGCATCTCCTTAATATTTACATGCTTGCATCTGTCCTTGCAGTCCCACATACCATGTACTTTTGTCCCTCCTGAAACTTTTCCCTAAGCAAAGTCCAAGATGTCTGTGGTTACTACTTTGGAGCAGAAACAAAGAGAATGAGAGATCCTGATTTAAGGATATTTGTTGTCTCCACCAAATGACATCTCTTCTGACAAACTCCAGCACTGGGATTTGAAAGGATATAGGGTGTTGGTGCTAGAATCAAAGACATTTCAGATACCACTGTATCTCTTTCTCATATCTTGCCAGGGGTATCATGAGAATTACAGACGCCATAAGCCTCAAAATCCTGAGGTATTCTCTCACAGTCACCGAAGTCTAAATGGAAAACCGTAAAAATAGGTCTAGATACAGATCTATTTTTCCTGTGAAAGAAAAGCTCATTGAAATGAGGTGTCAAGATGACATTCCAGGAACACAATCCTGTGTGAGGGAGTCAAGACTTTTGAATAAAAAACATTCCCCACCTGGGAAGGAGGAACTGGTTTTATCACTCATTGGGACATCATGTGAAAGACTTTTCTAGCTGGTGGCTATCCAACAACAAGAGACCAACATTGGATTATATCACTGATGGCTCAAATGCTTGTGTGAGTTACTAATCTCAGGCCTTCAGTACTACTTTGTTAAGATACACCTTGTGGCCACTTGAATATATGTCTGCCATGGGTCTTTCACAAGACTTTTTATCTATATATATTTTTTTCTTGAGTACAGGTTTTATGCTGGGTGTTTTGAGCAAAGGTTTGACTTTCATACCAACCTGTATCCCAGCACTTCTGATAAACACTCACTGTACAGTCAGGCTAGATATGTGAATGATTTTACAAAGTTTGAAATGCCAACATTTTGAATTTTGGAATGAGCAGGAAATTTATTCAGTTGGACAGAACTAGAATGGGCCTTCAGCTCCTCTCTTCCCTGTGAACCAGGAAAAAGTCTTGAATAAAATCCTCATCTCCATTGCTCAGAGGAAATGACACTATGATCCCCTATGGTAGTAAATCTGCAATAACTGGGAGAATAACATTAAGCTAGCCCTTTGTAGGATGAGAAATATTGATGAAACAGGAGGGGATGCTCACTTAAGATTGCAACTGTGTTCTGGCACATTTAGCATCCAAAAAAGCTATAGAAAAAGATTCCCTTCATTTTTCATAGGAATTTAACTGTATAGCTAAGACTATTGCAGCAGTGATCACCATGAAGAACATAGTACAGATGTTTAAATTGAACTTACCATAACAGTAGATGTTCAAATGATCACTGCTGTGGGTCTATATTACCACATCGAAAACCCAAGTCAGCGAACACTTGTTCATCAACCCATAAACAGTGAACTGTCATTTCCACGAATGGCCACTGCAGCAAATTTTTTCCTAGGGAAAAAAATCGCTTGGCCATCATGAATTTGCCCTTTTCCCCACTTTAGTGCAATCTCGGAGTTGGTATAATTAGTTGGAGGAGCAAAGCCCCCCACTTTGATAGGCTTGGAAAACTATTTCATTTCAGCTTGGCCAAGCGATTTTTTCCTCCAGGAAAAAATTTGCTATAGTGGCTGTTTGCAGAAATGAAGTTTGCTGTTTATTGGTCAGCAAACAAGCATTCGCTGACTTGGGTTTTCAATGTCGTAATATAGAATGCACTGCTGCGTTAGCCACTCCCTCCCTCCACCCCCCTATTTTATGTATTGTTTATGCCAGGGTGTGGTCATTTATCTTCTTTTATTCCTAGCATTGTCCTTTCAGGGCTCTGCATCACTCTATGTTGGCATTAAAGCTCTGAAGGCCTTGGCACCCAAACCTATCTTTTTAGTCTGCTCAGCTCGAGCTGACTGACTGAGTGCATGGAAAGTGCCCTGAAGATTTGGAAGCTGGCTACCTGTTATATCCTATTCAGGATATAATGCTACTTCAGCAATGATTGGCATAATGAACATCTGAAATAAAGATGTAGACAATGAAATAAAAATGAAACAATGCTACTTTCCTTCTTATCTGTTAGAGAGAGAGGAAAATAAGGAGTGGGTAGGGGGAATGAGGCAAGAGTTACTAGGAGAGTTAGAAATATATACAGAAGGAATAGCTAGTGAGTGGGATACAACTACAGTGGAGTTTAGCAATATGGTAATAATGGAGAAAGATATAGGAACAAATAATAAGTATTGCAGAAAAAGGGGAATTTCACAAAACATGAAGAGGAGCAACTGCAAAGTGGATAATATGCACAAATTTAGAAAGTTTACTGCTAAGCAACTATTTTGGATAAAAACTCTAGAGAACAATTAAAATAAAAAAAATATTAACACAACAACTTAGATAACAAAAAGGGTTGTCAAATTTAGGGAGTCTATATTAAGAAAAATAACCACAGATCCTATCCAGATGTTCTGAAAATTGGTATAAAGTAGAGGAATGTAAAAACGAAGAAAAGGCACAAATGGAAATATTTATGGAAGACATATTCATACCAAGATCAGAGGCAGATGAGACTCAACAATTAATAGTTAAGACAGAAGAACACAAAAATAGTGATGTATAATCAATCTGTGGTGGAGGTATTTAACCAAAAAGGGTAAAGACCACTCAGGCACAGTTTTATATAGCCCCATTTCAATTTTAAGCCATGATTATAGAGTGTTTATGTCTATGCTAGCTAAGAGAATAACAAAGGTACTGCCAAGACTGATAGATATAGATTATTGTGGTTTTGTGCAAGGGAGGCAAACATTTGACAACATTAACAGAACAATGATCCAGATGGAAGTAAGAGTATAAGAAAATGTGACTATTGTTGATGGGTCTTTATACAGAGAAGGGTAATGGAAGCATTTGTGTTCCCTAATACAATAATAGTGTTCATTATGAGGCGATACAAAAAAGACTGGAGGTTTCGTCTCCAACACGTTTTGTCTTAGATTAGTCAGACAGGGCTGTCCCTTTCCCCCTTTGCTATTTATTTTATATTTACAGCCAGTGGCAAAGAAAACACAGGACTCTAAATTCAAGGATGCAACTGGTGTGATAATCAAGAAGTTAGTTTTATTCATATATATTTTGTAATTGATATATCCAGAAAATAACATTTTGGAGTTGTGGAACATTCTAAGACAGTTTCAATTTTATTTCAGGATATAAAACAAACAAAGATAAAACAAAGAGTATAGCAGTAAACTACCTACACATGAATTGGTTCAGCAGTACCACCCATATTTATGGGCCCATGATAACATGAAGTATGCAGGTATATGACTTAGAAAGGATTTTATTATGACAGCTATGGATTTAAAAGAATACACTGCACAAAAGCTAATACAAAAACTGAGATGCTGGAAACTGTTGACTACAGATACAAATACCAAGATATAAGCAGTGAAAATGTTTCTAGTCCCTTTACTTTTATATACAGGCTAGATGTATTTTTATTAACCAGAGAAGTTATGGACCATAATTAATACAGAGTTGAAAGAATTTATGTGGCAGGGAGAATAGAGCATGAGTTGAGTGGGATAAGCTAATTCTACCCACAACACAAGGTGGTTTAGGATTATCTGGTTTGAATGTACATTTTCAATCTACACCAGTTAAGGCTCATATACATACAATAGAAGACATTTAGTAAAATCAAAATGGAACGAGATGATAATGAAACATGGGCAAGCTTGAGAAATAGAGACAAAGTAGGATTTTGGATGTAGGTTTTTAAGGAGAACAGAATATTATAATCATAAAGTAGCAGAAAGTATTCTAAGATGTAAGCCAACACAAGAATGGAGAAAGGAGACTTTACCGATAGGAACAACTACAAGTATGGGTATAGAAAACGGGTCTACATTATTGTGAACGATTCATATAAGCAAAAACTGAATGAGTGAAAATCCCTGACATCGAAAACAATATTATGGGGGACTCGCCGCCCGCACCCCCCAGTAAATATATATTCCAACTCCAAGATCGCACTACAGTGAAGAAAGGGCAAAATCTCCAGTCTTCACTGTACTGCGATCCCACAACACACACCTCAATGTCTGGGAGTTTCGCTCATTACAGCATTCGTTTATATGAACTTTCGTTCATATAATATAGGCCAACAGAAAAAGTACAGTTGTGTACACTTACCATAAATGTAGATGTTAGAGGGTCTTCACTGTTGCAGTCATGACTGTAGGGTTCTCCCCTGCCGGCAGGCAGTCCTCGGTCGGCCAGAATCCCAAAGTCTGGGTCCGGCGTCGGCTGTTCAGCCATGCTCCATGGCATCAGAGCACCAGGAGTACAAAGCTGACAGCCGACACCATGTTCTCCAGTTTTTCTTGCCCCAGATGTCAGAAGTTCCAAAATGAGTAAGGTCCCATACCCTTTGCAAATACACCTCAGAAGAAGGGTGAAAAAAGGAACCACACAAAAGAAAAAATAAGAGGGGACAGGAGGGAGGGAAACCCAGACTGCAACAGTGAAGACACTCTAACATCTACATTTATGGTAAGTGTACACAACTGTACTATGTTCATCATGTTTCACTGTTGCAGTCATGACTGTAGGGTAGAATCCCAAAGCAGAATGAAAGGGAGGTGGTCATAAAGTAGAGGGGGTGGCTATAAGGCCCTGCAAGACTGCAGAAGCAAAGCCTGCCCTAGACTTAGAGTAGAGAGGTAGATTGTAGTGCTTGGAAAAAGTATGCACTGAACTCCAAGTTGCAGCTTCCAAAATGTCTTTGGTAGGAACTCCCCTGAGGAAGGCAGCTGAAGTGGCAGCAGCTCTGGTAGAGTGAGTCCTTATACTCCCTGGGATTTGCTTTCCATGGTGTGAATAGCAAAATCTGATTCCATGAGCAATCCATTTAGAAATGGTCTGTTTTGAAATGGCTTTACCTTGAGAACTTGAAGCATAAGAAACAAACAATTGCTCTGATTTCCTGAGGTCCTTGGTTCTGTTCAAGTAAAAATGTAGTTGTCTGTGTACGTCCAAGGAATGTAAGGTCCTTTCCCCTTTATTTTGAGGAGTGGGGAAAAAGTTGGCAAGTGAATAGTTTGATTTAAAGCCACTTTGGAAACCACCTTAGGCATGAAAGTAGGATTAGTCCTTAAAGACACCCTGTCTTGATGAAAAAATAATATAAGGTTCTACAGCCATAAGAGCATTGCAACTCTGAAACTCTCCTGGCAGAGGTCAGAGCTAAAAGGATGGCTGTCTTCCAAGATAAAAACTTGATGCCAGATGTGGCAGCAGGCTCAAAAGGAGGCAAGGTGAGCTTTTCCAAAACATAGTTGAGATCCCAAGCAGGAATGGGAGGAGATCTAGGGGGCCTTAAGTTCTTAGCTCCACTGAGTAGCTGTCTCATGAGCTGGTGGGAAAAGAATGGAGGGTCTGTATTATAATGAGCAGAAATAGCAGAGGCATGAATCTTTATGGAAGAGAAACAGAGACCCTTATGAGGTCTGTCAGGTAAAGTAAAATCTGAGGAATGTTAGGAATAAGAGGATCAGAATCTTGAGCCTGCATCCAGGAACAAAATCTTTTCCATTTTCCTGCATAAGATTTTCTAGTGCTAGGACGTCTGGCTTCTAAAATGACATCCATAACCTGCTTGGGTAGGAGAGAATGATTCAAAGACCTGGATTAACCAGGCCGCCAGGCTGAGAGTTTTGACATGGGAGTGTAGAACCTGACCCTGGTGTTGGGACAGAAGGTTCGGAGTCTGTGGTAAAACCCAAGGTGGCACCAGACAAAGGTTTTTCAGAGTTGGGTACCAAAACTGTCGAGGCCAATTTGGGGCCAGCAAGATTATCATCTTGGGCTTGTCCTATTTGATCTTTAATAATACTCGTGGAAGAAGAGGAAGAGGTGGAAAGGCATATACAGAGAGGTTTCTCCAACTGAATGATAGTGCATCCACTTTCCAAGTTTGTTCGTGGAAAGTCCTGGTGCAAAAAATCTGTAGCTGATGATTGAGGTGGGATGCAAAGAGGTCTGTGAGGACATCCCCAGACTGCAGTAATCATCTTGAATATTTCGGTGTCCAGCATCCATTCATGTGGGTCCGAAAGGTTTCTGCTCAGACTGTCTGCCAGGAAGTTTTGCTTCCCTGGTAGAAACTGTGCTTGAAGGTCCAGATTGCAAGCTAGAGCGGTGTTCCAAAGATCCATGGCTAGTCTGCAAAGGGCATAGGAATGAGATCCCCCTTGCTTGTTTATGTACCACATAATTGTGGTGTTGTCTGTACGTATCAGTAGTTGTCCTGGTTGTAGAAGATTTGTGAAGGCCAATAGAGCCTTCTGAACGGCTAAAATTTCCTTTAGATTGATATGCAGGTGCTTCTGATCCTTTGTCCAAAGGCCCTGCAGACAGTTACCCTGAAAATGGGCTCCCCATGCATAATCTGAGGCATCCGTGGTCAGTATCTGAGTGGCAGGAGGCAGACAGAAGGGTTTTCCTTTGTTTAGAGTACATGCCTTGGACCACCAAAGGAATTCCTTTTGAAGACAAGGCAGGACGGAAATCAGTATGTCTAAACTGTGGCAATGCTGAGACCATACACTTTAGGTACCACTGTATTTTCCTCATATGTAGTCTTGCATATGGTACGAGAAGAATGCAGGAGGCCATGTAACCCAAAGCCTGCAGGAATCTCCTTGCAGATAGCTGAGTTAAAGCTGCCAAGGTTTTGAAAGTTGACGCCAGCTGTAATTGTTTTTCGTATGTCAGAAATGCCATCAGGGTTGTTGTGTTTAGAGAAGCGCCCAGAAAAATTATCTGTTGTGAGGGTGTCAAATTTGACTTTTTTATGTTTACAGTGAATCCCAGGAACTTGAGAAGATTCTGAACAAACTTTAGATGCTGGAATAAGACATCCTTGCTGTCTGCCTGAATAAGACAGTTGTCCAGATAAGGGTAAATTTGAAATACCTTGAGTCTGCAATAAGCTACTACTGGAGCCAGGCATTTGGTAAAGACCCTGGGCACAGTAGACAATCCAAAGGGCAGCGCAGAGAATTGATAGTGCCTCGATCCGGCCTTGAACCTGAGGTATTTTCTGCGTTCCTGCCTGATGGGAATGTGTAAATATGCCTCCTTTAAATCCAAAGTCACCATCCATGCATTTTTGGTCAGCATTGGAAGTAGCTGCTGTAGAGTAAGCATCTTGAATTTTGGTATCTCTAGAAAAGTGTTCAAGACTGACAGATCCAGAATGGGTCTCCATGAATTTTGCTTCCTGGGGACTAGAAAGAGCCTTGAGTAAAAACCTTGTCCCATTTCTGAAAGTGGAACTAGTTCTATGGCCTTCATAGCCAAGAGAGCTTCCACCTGGTTTAAGGCCTCTGACCATTGATGTTTTGGAAGATCTGGCCATCCACTTGGCCTTGGTAGGGTATGAAAATGGAATCTGTAACCTCTTGAAACTACATCCAGAACCCACTTGACTTGGGTTATAGGAGTCAAATTTAAGTGAAAAAGAGAAAGTTTTCCTCCGAGAGGGGCTTCCAGGCAAGAAGTTCCTGCAGCCCAACAGAGGGAGTCATTGAGTCTGTTTCCTATGAGTTTGCGACCTGTCCTCTCCTCTACTAGGGGTGGAAGCAGTCCACTGTCTTGGTCTATAAGAGGCTTGCGTTTGAGGCCTTCCTCGGGAGCATCTGTATCTACCCCTCTGAGGCCTGTCTGAATTGGGAAAGGACCAATTTTTTGTAGGCCAATTCCTACTAAATCTGGGTGGCTGTACTTGTAAGAAATCTTTAACTGTTTGCATGGATTTTGCCTTGTCCTCCATCTTTTTAATCACCTCTTCAGCTTTAGATCCAAACAAAACATTATGCTGAACAGGGGCATCCAATAATTTAGCTTTTACCTGATCTGGCAAATTTTGTTCCTTTAACCAGGCATGCCTTCTAGTTACTGTGCCAGAGGCAGCAGCCCTACAAGAAGCTTCCAAGGCATAAAATCCACAGTGTAAACCATGCTTCCCAACTTGTTCAGTGGCATGCATTAAGTCATGTAACTCCTTATCATCTGCACAGGCGGAAATGGAAGTTAGCTTCTGTTTTAGAACAGACAGGAGAAATTGCTGGTATTTCAGCATATGAAACTGACAGTTTAAAGCCCTAATAGATAAAGTAGCAGAAGTGTACACTTTTTTGCCCCATCTTTCTAAAGATCTGGAATCCTTCTCAGTGGGAATGGGTTTTTTAGCAGAAGCTGCCTTTACGCCCTTAGGACCCTGAGAAATGGTTTCAGGGTCAGCAGTAGGGTTCTTGTATAAAAACTGGTGGGAATCATGAACCCTATAGTTTCTGTCTGGCTTAACAGGAGCTGGAGGAAAAGAATCAGGAGTTAAGTTAGCCTTCGAAAAAGCATCATCCACAATATCCAAAATAGGAGGAATAGCCAGGGGTCTATGTTGGGGAAGAAGAAGAAAATCCCTTAGTCTTTTCTTAGATTCTGAATACTCCTGTCCTTCCCAGTGGAAATGTTCCCTCATTTCATGCAAAGTTTCCCCAAAAGAGAAATCCTCAGGGGGAGAAGCTGAAGGAATGGATTCCTCAGCATCAGAATCCTCATAAGGAGGGAAAGAATATTCCTGGTCAGAAGAAGAAACTGAAGAAACAGAAGCCTGATCAGAGGAGTCATAATAAACTTCCTGCCTTGGCCTTTTATCTGGAGGGGGATGTGAACCCCTAATCATAGTAAGTAAGTCCTCCGCCATCTTAAGTAACTGTTTCTGAGACTTGGGAGCCGGATCAGAAAAGGCCTGGGCTGCAGTCTTTGATTTGGAAGTTGTCTTTGCCTTTATTATGTTGAGTAGGCCTGAAAACCCCTTTGGAAGCCGGTACCTGCACAGCAGCTCCGGACCCATCCGAAGGAGCATTGTCCGAAGGTCCTGCAACAGAAATATTCAAAGGCCTAGTTGGCTCCTCATGGGAGTCCGTTTTGGCTATCAGTTCTGAAATGGCCGACGACAGGGGCTGCAAAAGTGCCTCACTGACGACGGCCGAACCTGAAGCTGGCTCTGCTTGTGCGATATCGTCTGATTTGGACCACGGAAGCCTGTCTTTGTCCTTGCGTCGTTTGTGAACTCCGGTAGCCGGAACTGTATCCAACGACATTTTGTAATTAAAACGCCTACCGAAGTAATGAAATGCAAAATCGTACCTTCGTTTAATAGTACACTGATTGAATCTAGCACAAAACCGACAACTAGCTACGTCGTGGTCAGGGCCTAAGCAAGGAATACAGTAAGAATGAAAATCCTTATGAGGTATTTGCTTCCCACATGAAATACAATTATTAACTTTTTCTGACATCGGACTGGAGCAAGAAAAAAGTTTCCCCAACGGGGTACTTAGCTTTGAGTAGGAGAAGAAAATCTTCGGACTGAAGTTTGTTTAGAAAAAATTGTCAGGAGTCAGCCGACCGGCACTTGCGAACTGCTATCACCGCATGGCAAGAAAGACTGGAGAACATGGCGTCGGCTGTCAGCTTTGTACTCCTGGTGCTCTGACGTCAGGGAGCATGGCTGAACAGCCGACGCCAGACCCAGACTTTGGGATTCTGGCTGACCGAGGACTGCCTGCCGGCAGAGGAGAACCCTACAGTCATGACTGCAACAGTGAAACATGATGAACATCAGACAAGAGGGAGCTGGAATTCACTTGAAAAAATTTAGCAAAGGAACCAAGGTTTTGGGGGCAAATAACTAGAGAGGGAAAGGTAATAAGAGGGGTATGAGGCCAAGCAGAAGTCTGGACTGTAGGTTAGAGACTGCCTTCTCTACGAGAGATCGATATCAGAGTAAGGGCAAAAGGGATAGGACAGTGCTAAGTGAAAGACCAGGTGCTGTAAAAGTTTAATTGGGTCTAGAGCAGAAATTATTGCTGAAAAAGGGATAATTAGTAGGACATACAGTGGATCTAAAAGTGTACACACCCCTGTTAAAATGCCAGATTTTTATGATTTAAAAAAGTGAGACCACAATAAATCATTTCAAAACTTTTCAATCCTTTAATGTGACCTATAACTTGTACAATTCAATTGAAAAACAAACAAGTCTGTTAGGGGAAAAAATATAAAAAAATAAAAAACGTACAATAATTTGGTTGCATAAGTTTGGACACCCTTAAACTAATACTTTGTTGAAGAACCTTTTGATTTAATTACAGCAGTCAGTCTTCTTGTGTAGGAGAGTCTATTAGCATAGCACATCTTGACTTGGCAATATTTGCCCACTCTTCCTTGCAAAAGCACTCCAAATCTGTCAAATTGCGACGGCATCTCTTGTGCACAGTCCTCTTCAGGTCACCCCACAGATTTTCTATTGGATTTAGGTTTGGGCTCTGGCTGGGCCATTCCAAAACTTTAATTTTCTTCTGGTGAAGCCATTCTTTTGTTGATTTGGATGCATGCTTGGGGTCAATGTCATGTTGAAAGGTGAAATTCCTCTTCATCTTCAGCTTTCTAGCAGATGCCTGAAGGTTTGGGCCAAAAGTGACTGGTATTTGGAACGGTTCATAATTCCCTTTACAGAGTTCCAGCTGAAGAAAAGCAACCCCAAAGCATGATACTACCACCGCCATGCTTCACAGTGAGGATGGTGTTCTTTTGGTGATGCAAAGTGTTGTTTTTGCACCAAACATCCCTTTTGGAATTGTGGCCAAAAAGGTTCAGCCTTGGTCTCATCAGTCCATAACACATTTTCCCACATGCTTTGGGAGACTTGATGTATTATTTTGCAAATTTTAGCTGGGCCTGGATGTTTTTCTGTGCAAGAAAAGGCTTCCGTCTTGCAACCTTACCCCATAGCCCAGACATATGGAGAATACGTGAGATTGTTGTCACATGTAGTACACAATCAGCACTTGCCAGAAATTCCTGCAGCTCCTTCAGTGTTACTGTAGGTCTCTTGGCAGCCTCCCTGACCAGTTTTCGTCTTGTCATCAAATTTGGAGGGAGGTCCAGTTCTTTGCAACGTCACTGTTGTACCATATTTTCTCCACTCTTTGATGACCGTCTTCACTGTGTTCCATGGTATATCCAATGCTGTGGAAATTTTTTTTGTGCCCTTCTCCTGACTGATATTCAGAAATGAGATCCCTTTGATGCTTTGAAAGCTCTCTGCGAACCATGCCTTTTGCTGTAGCAGGCAGCTGAGTAAATGTCAGGAAAATCCTACTAGTACAGCTGAACTTTATTTGGGGTTAAACAGAGTCTTTTTAATTGATGGCAGGTGTGTACCCAGGATAACCGAATGTTATAATTAAATCAAAATGTACTTCAACAAAGTATTAGTTTAAGGGTGTACACACTTATGCAACCAGCTTATTGTACATTTTTTATGTTTTATCTTTTTTCCCCTAACAGATTTGTTTTTCAATTGAATTGTACAAGTTATAGATCACATTAAAGGTGGGAAAAGTTTTGAAAAGATTTATTGTGGTCTCCTTTTTTATATCACAAAAACCTGGCATTTTAACAGGGGTGTGTATACCTTTTATATCCACTGTATAAAATACATGATAATTAAGATCTGAGAAGGCTAGAAAAGAATGGAAACACGATATACATAAGAACAGTGCAAGCACAACTGTATGGCTCCAAAGCATACAAAGTCCAGAAGGTCTACGATTTTCACCTGGAACTGCATTTTATACCTTAAACAGACTTCATAGAATCTTTCCTCAGGCAGATAGCAAATGCTGGAGGTGGGATGGGACAGACAGAGGTAACTGAGAACATGTTTTTTGGGAATGTAATGAGTTGGTAGACTTTAAAAAATTAAAACAAACCCAAAGAATGTATAAAACAAAAATCCACAAAATAACATCCACAGAAGTCACTCCAATTAAGGAAATATTTATTTAGCATCATCCAAAGACTTCATCTGAATAAAATGACAACCAAACTTATATACTGTTCTATGTTTAATTAAACAATTAAAAATCTAAAAACTTCAGCAAAGCAACTTAAAGCAACATTACACAATGTGACACACATGCTTATAAAAAGCACTTAATACAAATGTTGTCATTGATTCCATGATGCTTATCTGCTTGCCTAAGTTGTCAAAAAGTTTCTTTCCTCAAAATCAATTTTTATTATCACCACCCCTTACATTCCTAGGGACCGAGTCTAACACAAAAAAAATTAAACTGTTTGAAATCTGCACATACAGTAGAATGTTTATAAAGAGCATTGTTGATGTCACAGTGTTTAATACTACACAGATGTCCCCTTATTCTCACTTTTAATTTTATTGTAGACAAGCCTATATAAAAAGACTGGCAAGCTAGAGCAGACAGAGGAATCCCAATTAAAATAACTGTTACTTACAATGTATTTATTTCTATGAGACAAAAATAGTGAAGAACCCTGCAAAATAAAAGAGCACATATTACAAAAAACACATACATGCCAGTATTTTTGTCAGTAGAACTGTTTTCACTTGGCATGCCAATAGACAATACAGATGGAAACTTGTGATTCCTTTTTTTTTCCGACAATTTCATCCGCAACAGCCTTAAGAACATTATGAGTATAACCCCTGTCCATAAAAGATATTATTTCATTAATTAAATCCAAAAGAATCTCCTGATTAGTACTCAGCCATGAGGCCCTGATAGTCTGCCCCTAGGTGTATTTTTCTTCATGTATATTTTTCTTCATGTACGGTGGGTGTGCAGTAGATAAGTGCAAATTGTTGTTAACAAACATCCCTTCCTATAAATATTACTAGAAAAATGTTTCTAATATTAAGACAGACAAAAGTTATACTAATAGTTTTTGTCTGTGCATGAATGTGGATGATTCAAGTATAAGAGCTATTCGTATTCAGAACTGGAACATTTTTAAGGCTGATTGGAATATTATTAAAATAGCAGGTAAAGAACCTAGGTTTGTAGTTAAGAAGGCTAAGTCTTTAAAATAATATTTAGAAACAGACAACACTATAGTCATGACTGCTAAAACTGAAAAATCCTGGCATGCATAAATGTGTTTTTTGTAATATATGCTCTTTTATTTTGCAGTGTTCTTCAGTATGTCTACAAGAAAATTAAAATGTGAGAATAAGGGAACATCTGTATAGTATTAAACACTGTGAAATTAACAATGCTCTTTACAAACATTCTACTGTATGTGTTCATTTCAAACGGTTACATTTTTTTGTGTTAAACTTAGTCCCAGGGATGTAAGGAGTGGTGATTATAAAACATTGCTTTTGAGATGAGAAAGTTTTTGGCAGCTTAGGCTACAAGCAGATAAGCATCATGGAATCAATGACAGCATTTGTATTAAGTGCTTTTTATAAGTATGTGTGTCATAGTGTGTAATGTTGCTTTAAGTTGCTTTGCTGAAGTTTTTAGATTTTAATTGTTTGATTGTTCAATTAATTGTTCAATTGAGTATGTAGAACAGTATATAAGGTTGGCTGACATTGTGTCATTTATATTTATTCTGATAAAGTCTTTGGACAAAAGTGCTAAATAAATATTTCCTTGACAGAGTGCTTTCTATGCATGTTATTTTGTAGACTTTAAAAATTCCCTGCAGAGTACTTAGAAATGTTGAGGGAGCAAATACTTTGAGCTGGGATATAGGAAACAAAAACAGAAGAAAGTCTTGAGGGACAAAAATTATTATAACAACACTGCCTATACAAAACCTAATGGTAGAAACTTTGACAGTCAAAGGAAGATGTGACAACTTCAAGAAATGACCATGAAAGAAGCGGCTTTCAAGAATAACTTTGTTTATTACGAAGGAGAAGTTTATAAAGCACACAGAAGGGTGGCAATGGGAATAGCTTCAGCCCCCATTTTTGTGAATATGGTCCTTTGGTACTGGGAAACCACACACATTTTCAACATCTCTCAATTTTCTAAGGTGGAGAAGTACTTGCAGTACCTGGATGATATATTCTTCATATGGAAGGGTACCGTTGAGGAACTCTTTGAATCCGTGGATTTACTTAAATCACTTCACCAGTTTTCTTGAGTTCACATGTCAGTGGGATCATTGTTCCATCAATTATTTGGACATCACTGTATACAAAGACTCAGTGGAGAAAAGGCACAAGTCTACCATTTACAGAAAGGATATTTCTTCCAATTCTTACATTTTGGTAACCAACACCTTTACTGGCAAAGAAAGAATTTGGTAAGGAGACAACTTATCAAACTTGGTTGGAGTCCAAAGATCATGTTTTCCAGGGGGGAGTTGACAAACTTTGCAACTATTTCATCGAACATGGATACGCTTCCATATTGTTGGATGATGTGACTCAATGGATTACAGGGACCAGGCACTCCAACTATGGTTTTATACTGCATTCATCCAACAGTACACTTGCAAAGGTTAGCAATCAGACAAAGGAGTCTTCCAATGCTTTTGCCATTCAGTATGACAGCAGAATTTTGTTACTCAAAAACATTATTAGAACACATTGGAGAATGTTTTTTGGGACATTTGGAATGCTTGAGCTTTTGAGAAAACATCTGAGGTTTGTTTACAAGAACTGTAAACACTTGAAAACTATACTGGAGGAAAATATTGACACACTCAACACTACGCATAACATTGCAGGAATGAGATGCTGTGATACCTGCAAGCAATGCCAAAACATCTTGCAGGTCACCCACTTATTTATTCCAGGCTTTTCTAAAGTTATTTCTCTTACTGGTAGCTATAATTGTAACACTATGGGGGTAGTTTACCGTGCTCTTTGTTCTTCATGCCCTGCATTTTATATTGGTAAAACTGTGGGACCTCTTCAAAACAAGATTTACCAACACCAGTATACAATTTCTAAAGCACATACTACTAATGCATTGTACAGACATTCAACACTGTACAATGATTTAAAAAAAAATGCCTTTTCCATGTTGGAGAGTTACAAAATCTGCCAGAGGAGGTCACTGCGAGCTTGTTCTTCAGCAGAGAGAATTATATTGGCAACTGCTGCTCAATGCATGTACTTCCCCCCAGGCATCAATGACATTATTTTCATCAAACCTATACTTAAGATCAAGGCAGTTAAAATTTTATCTGATTTAACTAAGTAACTTTTTATGATCTTTAATGATGTTTTATTGTTACTAATTTTGACTACATTTTTAAAAATCTGTACTTTGTAGTTGGGTTTCTAACATATGTGTACAATATATATGTGTGTATATGTATTTTTATGGTGACTGTTCTTTTAATTTATTGTTACTTGTTACACTTTTGGTACCTTTTAGTGTTTTTAAACTAGGAAGTAAAACTGACACCGTTTCTGATGAAGTTCCTGTTATAGTGGAAATAATGCTCTTAAACTGTGGATTAAAGGTTTGTTTGCAACTTCTGGTACTGTGTTTTTTTTTATTACTGATTACATCATGTAGTTAATCATTTTAAGTACAGATCAGTACATCAAGTTCAAACAGTGGCTTATTATTACTCATTTTCTCCGCACTTCTTGGTCCCAGTTAATGCTGACCATATAATCCACCTTTTACAGCTATGCCTGTTCATTCCCTATCCAAAGCAAGAACTCAACTACACTAAAGCCATCATCCAGACAACCATCAGGGCATTTTTTTAAGTCCTAACAGTTCCTCCCCTTGCACATACTCTGGTAGTGTTCAAGGGGTGGATGTGCAAAGGGCATAGTGAGGGAAGTTACTCACTTTCACTGCTAAAACACATTCTGACGTAGCCCCCACCCAAGCAGACACTTTGTGTTAGGACATTGGTCTCCACTAGGGATCCTCAATGGTATGGGCACTTCAAGAAACAGGTTCCCTATCTTCCCCATGGGCATATGAGCAGGCAATACTTTAATTTCCCTCCTTCGCCAGCTCGCCCAGCAACCAGACAGTTAACTGAACCAGGTCATCAGGGTCACAGTCGGGACTCCCACTGTCTGTGCAGTACAGCCTACTAAAGGATATCTTATAATACACATTCAAGGAGGCCTAATTACATTTGCATAGGAAAGACAAAGAAACTGCATAAGGTACTAATTAAACCTCTTAAAGGTATGAAGTTTAAGGAAGGCTATCACTATTCAAAAGCTCACCTGAAAAGTGAAACTGGTGAAGAAGCATCAGTGAAGCAATAAGGCTCAATTCATTATATATGCCAGCATACAGAGATGTGCAACATGAGGGAAGGATTCAGTATATATGGGTAGTATAAGATGGCAAAGAAAATCCTTGGGGCAATGGCTATGCAACAGGTGCAAGACTGTGTGGGTTTGGGTGCATAAATGTGAAGGAGCAGATGGAGTATTTTCACAGCAGCTGTAAGAGACAAGGTAGCCTTTTTTGGTTTCTAGAATAATACTGTAAATAGCCTCTAGATCAGGCGGTGGCAACTTGTGTGCCAAGTGTGGCACGTGGAACAATTTTCAATGGCACACTTAGTGAACTGAAATACAGTAATTACAATATCATAAAAAAACTGAATTGAGCGAGACTGAATGAATGTATGAAACCTGAAGAGACTGTGTGTGTGAAAAGCAGAGAGAGACAGTGAGTGAATGCATGTATGAAAGCAGAAATGACTGAGTGTGGAGCAACAACGACTGACTTTGACAGAGCTCTTATTTCCATCCTACCCTTCCACTCTCTCTCGAGACCACCACCACCTCGAGAGTTCTCGCAGGTGTCGCATACTCATGCCAGTACAATCCGTGGACCATAACACAAAAATTGGTGTTGTTATTAATTGATACAGTACCCTTAAAATGACACAAAAAAGGCAAAAACTTGATATCAGCTCATTTCAAGACTTTTGGACAAATTAATATGGATTCATACAGCAAAAGGATCATG
Source organism: Protopterus annectens (assembly GCF_019279795.1). NCBI lineage: Eukaryota > Metazoa > Chordata > Ceratodontiformes > Protopteridae > Protopterus > Protopterus annectens. The sequence goes on from NC_056741.1 coordinate 362,332,010, forward strand.
CTGTTTGTGCTTAATGTTGTGAAACTGCCATGTACCATACATCGAGTATACAAAGATACTACCAAACCAAACATCAGTCCATGTTTAAAAACTCTGAGGAGAAAAGTGAAGCCATAAAAAGGTCTGTTTCTTGCTACAAAAAACAAACTAGTATTTTTAGTGAAGTAATTGGAATCAGAAATAAAGCTAACAAATGTAGTTACAAAATTTTTTAGTGTGCGGCTTCAAAGGCGAAACCTTTCGCAGGTAGAGAGAAACTTTGAGCAGTGCTGAAATTTTGTTTAGTGACTTACCAAATAAAGAAACAATATTGTCTCGGATTCTAGAAATACTGGCTTCTGCAAGATCAGTCGAGAGATGCATAATTGATATGGCTGAAAATCTAACAGTAAAAAAAACAACTGGGTTACAACAAGCTGCTGTATTTAGTGTCACTCCTGAAGAAAGTGTTGATGTGAATGACGTGGCACTCCTAGCAATAGTTGCACAATATTATGATGACAGTATTTATGTAGAACTGTGCTGCTTGATACCATTTTTTGGTACAGCCAAGGGGGAGGATATTATAACTGCATTTGTAAGTTATTTTGAAAATCAAAACATTAACATAAATAAAATATTCTGTGTTACTACTGATGCTGCCCCTGCAATGGTCAGAAAGAGCAAAGGATTTGTTAAACTTTTTCAGGATCATATTGCACATCAAGTACTGAGCTTCCATTAAATTATAGACTAAGGGAGTCTGTGTGGGAAGATTTCGTCATTGTGCTTGAACTCTGTACCAGAAACTGTAGTCAAGATTGTTAACTTCATAGTTTCTCCCTCTTCATTGACCCACAGGCAATTCAAATCTCTTCTACAAGAAGTGGACAGCGCATATATGGACCTCCTGCTGTACAGCAATGTTCGCTGGCTTAGTCGAGCTAATGTTTTGAACAGATTTGTATCAAGTCTAGAAGCAATCAAGGTGTTTCTTGATGAAAAAGAACAACATTTACAACATTTCCCGGAAATGAATGACGACGACTGGCTGTGCAAGCTGTTTCTGGCTGATATAACTAAACTCTTGAATGGCTTAAATCTGTGTTTACAAGGACAGGGTCAAACAGTACTTGAACTTTTTGAACAGTGGAACTGATCTGCGTCAAACTTAGATATTTTGCCAGGATATTACCACTAATACCTATATCTACTTTCCAAATGTAAAGGCTCATTCAAATCAATTTACTGTCAACAGAGATCAGCTTTAGAACTACATTGAAGAATTCAAAGGAGAGTTTGCTAAACGAGGTTAAGACTTCCAAATTCATGGGCCCATATTTTCTTACCTCATCAAGCCCAACTTAACTGATCTTACTACCACCCCATCTAACCTGTCTCTTTCTGAGTGGATGGACGTTGACAATTTTGAAATGCAACACAATAAATTCAAGTAATAGTTATGGACGATAACATCTGTAGATCTGCAGAAAACTCTTGAAGGATACTGCTTGGAAATGTCAGCTGCCATCCTCAATTGCTGGACATCCCTGCCTGAAGCATTCACCTGTCTGAAGAAAGTTGCATTTGTTCTGCTTTCGGCTTTTGGGTCAACTTATACATGTGAACACATTTTTTCACACATGAAAGCTGTTTTGAGTCCACAGAAAAGTTCCTTACACCTGGGCATTCAGAAGCCTGTGTGAAGCTGAAAGTGACCAAATACACACCTGATATTGAATTAACCAATGAGAAGCAAGGGCAAGGGTCCCATTAATTGATTAATGACTCAGATTAATAATACTCAATGATTACTCATATTTAAAAAAAATTAATAATGTGTTTTATGTTTGATTTATTTGTTTTGTTCTTCAAACTAATGGGATTTCTGTCTTAGCAAAATATACATTGGATAATTTTATAATAAAATGTCAAAATAATGTGTCATAACTTAACATTTTGCAAAACATACCCCCGGATTTACTAATCTTCTGTGCAGGACTAGCCTAGTCCTGCACGGAAGCAACCATTGGCAGGACGGCAGCTCGCATTGCATATTAATGAGGCGCGCTGCCTGAGCTCTTAATCTTACATGGAGCATGTAAGAGTGCAGGGGGCGTCTGACAGCAGAGTTCTCAGAATATACACGCCCTCGCAATGCACAACAGCAGAAAGGGGTATGCAATGAGCGAGACAGTTCACAAGTGACTGCGTATCCCACTAACAGTCCCCCTTGTATACAACAGTATATATGAATAAAATGAAGAAACCCCCCCCCCCTTTTTTTAAAGCTAACAGTAGGTGCGTTGATGTGCCCATCGCTTAGCTACGGTTAATGCAGTTTAAATGGCTGAAGAGGATAACAAGGAAGATATATGCAAATGAAGCAGCATAGCAATAGTGCAGTGAGCAGAGCATTCGCCTTACGTGCAGGCATTCCCGGTTCAAGTCCCCCAGCAGCACATTCCATTTTCCATGGCAAAGCACGTTATGAGTAATATTTATGTTGCATAACCCACTAAATAACATATATTTATGAACTGGAGTACTGCAGTAAATGCACATGTGAGGTGTCAGTGTCATAATGAATAAGGCACTAGTAAGCAGGTTTAAGCACAAATAAGCAGTAGTAAGCATATTTAAGCACTAGTAAGTGGGCTTAAGCCCGTTTGGGCGACAGAAGCTAACTCTCTGTAAGCAGATGTAACAGCAGGTTAGCAGTGCTTACCGTTGCGCAATCCCACTTACAACTGCTCAAAAGTGCCTTAATCACTCTTGTTCCAATGGCCCTTCTTCTGCCAATCAACAAAATAAACAGCCATGCAGGTCTCAAACCCAGGACCTATACAACATAGTCACAGTAGTTAACCACCAAGCTATCACAGAAGTACAGAAGAATGAGGTAGCAGCAAACAAGTCCTCACCATAATATAACCAAACTGAACCTGTGAAAGGTACAGAAGAATGAGGTAGCAGCAAACAAGTCCTCACCATAGTATAACCAAACTGAACCTGTGAAAGGAATCAGTATGCAGTCATATGTTCCATAACCCACTACATAATATAAATATGTGAATTGGAGTACAGCGGTAAGCCCAGAAGTGAGGTGTAATTGTAACAGAGTGCTGAAGTCCCCAATAAAACACACGGACCCCATAGAGTGTACATACACATTAATCATGGATACTAGGCATACATATAAGGTGTAATGATTAATAACTCAATGCCAAAAAGGCATTATAATGCAAAGTCTAATGTAAGCAACGCTAAGCATTGCACAGGCCAGCTTAGGAGGTGTGGGCACTGTGTAGACCAGCTAACTCATTGTGCCTGGTGGTATACCCCTCTAAACAATTCCAACCCTAGGTAAACAGGTTTGCCCATAGCTTAGCCTTTTCAAAACTGGCCAATCACAGAAAAGTGCGGGAAATCGGCCCCACTTAAAACACAAGAGGCGGCAATACATCTCATAACTGGTTGTAGCTTCCCCTTGCAGGCACTATGGCAGTAAAGGGAGAAGGTGTGTGCATCCGGGCGCAGCGCTGGTGCATCCAAGAGTCCAAGGTCAAGGCAGGACTCCTAGCTAAAGACTATGCTCAGACTGCTGCAGGGCCAGTACCAGGGCTCCCAATATAAGGCAGAGGCCTGGGACCGTCTCGCCCATGACCTCACCAGTACCACTGGCATACCCCGAACTGGTGATCAGGTCAGGCACCACTATGCCGAACTGAAGAGGCGTAAGGGGGACCTCTTGGAGGAGTGCCTCCAAGATGCTAGAGCATTAGGGGGATGTTCCAGCCATGTGTAAGTATCACCCCAGTATATGTGTAATAATTGCCAGCTCAGGTATATCATGGAGAGGTATGGCTAAATATTCCTCTCCACCCCAGCTGCAATGGAGCGGGCCGCGAACCAGGGGGCCCACATCAGTCGCCTGACGAAGTTGGGATGCGAGGCAGGTCAGTAATACTTATGCATTTACTGTCATAGGAAATAAAAATAAAAGTAGTAGTAAATTAATTGCTTATATAAAACCTGTATCGTTCAAGGCAAGTACTGCATACACTACAAAATATGGCAGGAAGAGTCTCATATTTTTGTAAGTCAATAAAAGTGTAATAGCCTGACAAAACAGATTTAACTGCTGGACTGCATGTGTATATCCTGGTATCAAACAGAATGTAGATATGCAGTCATGTAATAGTACTGTAGTATTAAGCACCGTTACCCACACCATGCACCATATATTGAATGTGTAGGAATGCCTGTATCTGACGGGTGTAATCCCCAGAGGCCATTTAGTACAACTGAGAGACACATAGACAGTAAACAGGGAAAATTAAGACAACAAAAAACGAATAGCACATGCAACTGAGATGTGAACTGTTGTTTTTTTAGCACGCACAGCCACAGTTCAAATCCTGCCAGTGGTAGTAGTCTGCATACAGAATCATACCCCACAACTGCACAGATATGTCCAGAATGTCAATTAAAGTGGCCCATATCTGTTGCCTATCAACCTGTTCCCCTGGGAAATCAGTGGGATGATCCCAGATGTATAGGCAGCAAACAGGAAATACAACTGAGTGACACACAGCTATGAGAACAAAGCTGGCACACAAGCAACTCCCCAATACCTTATGTGACTAACAAGCCACGTATGCCCCATTTATGCCCCAACTTGTCAAGTTGTCAGTGTGTGTACAGTAACAGAGTGAGATGTATGTGCATAATAGTAATGTGGGATCTGGTACTGTGTGTGGGAACATTCAGGTAGTGCTAATAAACATTCCTCCCACAGGTCTGTCAGATACCAACACTGTGGCCAGAAATACAAAAATGATATGCAGTTGCTCTGAATAATGAGGTATTACACATCACTGTCGCCCACACTGTCCTACAACATATAATGGCCAAGGAAATCTGTATATGAGTGTTGTAATACAAGGTCAGAATGCAAAAGCACAGAGGATTAACAAGACAGAAAGCAGACTGGAGATATACAGCAATATCTAATATAGCAGACACAACTGTGATGGACAGTGTTAAAGTTGTAGTGGACACAGCCATGGTCTGAATCCTGGGAGTGGAATTAGACTGCATAGAGATTTATATCCCACAAATGTACAGATGAGGCCAGAATGTCCAGTATATGTGCCCATATCTGCTGTCTATCCCCCTGTCCACCTGGTACGTCTGAGGGATGGTCCCAGATATTTAGCTAGCAAACAGGGAATACAAGTGATTGTCAAACATCATGAGAACACACCTGTCACTGTAGCAACCCCCCAAACTGTTAGGAGAGTAATATTTCAAGTATGTCCTATCTACACTCCCATGTTGTCAAGCTGTGACCAGAGTGTGTACAGTAACAGAGTGAGATGTATGTGCATAATACTAATGTGTGATCCAGAATTTTGTGTGGCAACAGTCAGGTAATGCTAACAAACACTGCTCCTACAGGTACGTTGGATAGAAACACTGTGCTGAGAAATACAGACCATTATAACCTTTACTGGTACTGTTCACTCTGGTATTGTAGGGAATTGTCACTGTCACCTACACTGTGATACATAATATAACTGTGTAGGAAAGCATGTATATGTGTGTGTCAGATCACTAAAGGTGGAAGAGGGCAATATTCGAGATATGTCCCGGCACACCAGCATGTGGTCAACACCTGGCTAGAGTCTGTGGAGAAAGAGTTGGAGTGCTATGTGCAAAACAACAACCCGGAATCCAAAAGTATGTGCAGAAACTTAGTGGTAACAAACATTCCCTCCACAAGTATACCAGGTAAGAGGACTGCAGGTAAATCTGGTTCATGTGTAATGATGACAACAGCCATATAACTGTCCAAACTAAGGTTATAGGGTAGTGTAGTAAGACTTGTAAGGTACAGATAACAGCACTGACTAGGAAGTAATGTGGACTACAGGAATATACTAGTTGTTAATGGACATCTTTCTCTCCCCCCTCACCATATCTCCAACAATAATCAACATTTATTTAATTGTTTTATTTATTTTATTTTACATTTGTTAATCGGGCTAGTCTAACTGGATGTATGTCCATTTTCAGTACAGGCCCGGGGAGATAAGCTCCGCTAAACAGATAATATTAAAATGAGTACACTCAAATTTTAGGCTAAAAGGCAATTTTACATAGGAGTATGGTAATAATTTTACTTACATATACAAACAAAAGACATTACTCTAACAGTAGTAATCTTGCAAAGGAAGTTTGTGATCTGCAGAGGTGCATGAGCAGGAGTAAGAAAAAAGCAAACAAACTTTAGGTCACTTACAGATCATTACCATTGAGGCTAAAGATGTGATTAGAGAGTACAGGGGACAAAAGGAGACAGTGAATTATTAGTCTGGATAAGTACATGGGCACCCACCCCAACTGGTATGTAATGACTCTGATAATGTCCAATTGTTTGATAAATATTTTCATGGTTCCCATGCATGTGCTATATTGAATTATTCCAACATTGGTGGCATGGTGCCATCAATGTACCTGCATGCTGTTCTTATTACCACTGTGGTCCCATATATGCATGTGCTCTGTTTGCTATGCAAATGTTCCATATCTGGTGTCTGGGTTAATGGGAATGTCTATGCATGCTATTATACCTAACCCTGGAATGTGTTGACTATTACTAACCCAGAAATGATGATGAAATTTAAACACTATAGCATCCTTGGGAAGGCCGGTCCCAGCGGACCCACCTGTCCCACCTCAGCTGGCCATGGCACTGGGCACCAGCATGACTGGGGGCTCAACTTAGGACCTCCCTGTCTGTTGGTCCTGCACCAACATTTGGTGGAACCACCTCAGGGGATGGGGCTCGTCTCCCCCTGGGAGTGGGCACGGACAGGCACCTGTCACCAGGTCGGGGTCATGGTGCATAGAGTGATCAATGAGCAGTTTGGTGATGTTCAACACCAGCTCAAGGGTCGCGTGTCGTGATTAGAGAGTCAGCCTGGCTCTGTGACTCAGCCCTCAGCACAGCCACCTTCGGGGCTGTGAAGGTGCAGTGGTGACTGTGCATGGGTGGGGACCTCAGTCCCACTGTTACCACTAGGGGGCTTGTGGGCTTCCGATATCCCAACACCCCTCCCCATCAAGGCGTTTACCTCCCACGTGTCATATACTGCTCCTGTATGTGTCTTGTCTGTTAACCTACCCAATCTACCTCCCCAAATGTACCTACTACCCCTCCCCAACATCCCACTCTCACCCGAAAAAAAATAAAAGGGCAATCTGTTCCCACAAAAAAATCTCGCCCCATACATAGCTGTCCATTTTGCACACATGTCCACTGGGCACATGTAATCTTTTCTAATTGGCATCACACTTCTCGCAGGGTTTTGAGTGTTCAAATCTACCTCCAAATTCAGTGTATATGCACAGCTGTTGCTGCAGAAGAAATGGGCAGCTATGGACCTTCCCTACACCCTTCCTGCACATCCCTGGCTATTTTCCCTACTGTCTTTCCTTCTTTGTGCCCCTTTTTTTTACCAATTTCCAATCAACCCCTTCTTCTTTTCTTTTAAAGAAATTATCGCAGGGGTAAGCGACAGTAAACACTTTTAAGCAGCAGTAAGCAGGTTTAAGCTTGTTTGTGAGGGGGTAAACAATGCCTACACAGGTTAAGCAATTTAGAAGCTGAGTATAAGACACCGTAGCTGGAAGTTAGCAGTGCTTACCTCCATGCAAACCCACGCAAACTCGCTTACAACTGCTTTAAAGTGCCTTAATCACTCTCTATCCAATAGCTCGTGTTCTTCCCAGCAAAAAAATAAACAGCCTCTGCAAGGCTCAAACCCAGGACTCTGCACACCATAGACAAAGTGATTTACCACTAAGCCATGCCAGATATACATAATTCTGATGTTTTCAGAAACATATCATCCAACCCAGTCATGCAACAGTACAGAGAATGTATTCCAACATTTAGATATATCTAAACAGATACAACATGTTATATACATAAATATATATGTATACAGAAATATATATGAACATGTATACATGCAAATGCCTACATCGACACATATATATGTCTACACCTATAGGTCCACATATACACAGCAAGTTACATATATGTACGCAGATATATATCTATGCAGGTATATACGGACATAGTCATATATATGTAAGCATATATATATATATATATATATATATATATATATATATATATAAACAAATATACGTCATGTACGAATAGGTATACCCCCCCATAGCCAAACACATCCACCCTGCAATACACTACCAAGAGTTGCAGATCCCCTAACCAGGACCTAACACGACATGGGCACAAAATGTTAACAATACTACATCCCACCTGTATGATGTCAGGCTGGTACTGGTAACATCTCATGCAGTATAGTCTGGCTCCCATAGAAAATGTAAAATGTGGGAGCTATCAACATCCCCAGGATACATATATGCAGATACAGACATACATATATACACACACATATATATGTAACTACACATACACACGCAGAGATATGTACAGTAAGATACATATGTAGAAGGTGCACACAATATGGAACAGCCACTATGCCTACGGTTAACACCTTCACAACTGGACACTGTATGGGCCACACACACAAATGACAATCGTTGCAACATATACCCACAGAGAGATCATAGGAAAAACACCACACACAGGTTTTCAAAAATGGAAAACCTTCATTTGTGTACTATTTCAGTTCTATATGCCATGTCATATAGCTGTTCAGACACTGACATCTATATAAACAGAGTAATGCAACTGTGAAACAGTTATACTAATGCAGTAGTCTGGAAAGGTTGACAACTGTTGCTGTCCAGGCTAAGCCCTTCAAATTGTACAATAGTAAAGACAGACTGGGCCACAGGATACCAAACAATCAACAGTAAGTAATGCAGGTGTATAGTTCAGCAGCCTCTATCTACACTCTGTACAAAATCACTAGGTGGTAAAGACTTCAGCTGACCAAATGGGATGCAACTGTTACATAACAAGGCATAGCTGACACCATCACAAGCACACTGACAAACAGAACAGTCTGTTTGGCAGGAGGCAGTAGGCCTGCATTAACCCAATTTATGTAAATATAGGTGAAATGTATGGTACTGTACATCCAGACGCCTTAAGGCAGCTCACCCCTGATACCCCCACATTTTATAACAGCCTAGGTTATTTCTGGTGCATCCCCCCTAGACTCAATAATACAGGGCCATATACCGCTGTTATATACACTGGCCTCTGGAGTGCATAAGGGCACACATATATTGTGTAGGTGAAGCCCACACATACATGGCCCCAGCCCCACCATATGTGTGGGGGATACAACAGCAGTGGACTGATGGTAGCAATGGCAGTGTGATATACTCACAGTCCACTACAGAGCAACCCCTGACAGCATGTCATATGTGCAAAGCTTGGTATGTAGGTGGAGGACAGAGGCTGGAACACAGGCCCATATGTGGAAAACTATTGCCATACACTAAGCAAGTCACTGGTGTTACAGGATAGTCTGCAACATACCCTTAGTCAGGGAATTGAGGATAGAAACATAAATGGATGTAGCCATGTACTGATAGCACTCAACACACACACTGCCAGTGAAATATCTGACACAGGACCTGTGTGGTGGACAGTCAAAACATGATAGGTACACCTCTGGCCACCAAGAGGATAGGCCCACAGTTGAGAACTATGCAGACAGACTGCATTCCAAGGTAAACTAGTATGTACACACACACCCTGTAACACCAGTACTATACAAAGCATAACACAGCTCTACTCACACTCTGATTTATAGTAGGTGGTTGCCATGACAGTGGTAATTGGAAGTACTACACAGCAAGCTGCATGCAGTTAGCAAGTGGAGGACACTGACTGGTGCTGAGGCCATCACCTGATCATGTGATCCACCATCATACCTTACTAAAGCCAGGCTGCAATTTATTCAAAGCAGCTCAATCCATTTACTGGAGAGAGGGAGATGGAAAGAGAAAACAAAGACAAAGCTCTTCAAACTAAAAGCTGAAGTCACAGGCATTTAGCCAGTTGCCATTCAACAAGACACCATTCCAACAACAGGCATGTGAAGTATATATACAAGTAATAGAATGTAGTACCTGGTCCATCATAATGCGACAGATGATGTGGAATGAGTTATATGTGCCATTGTGTTGTTGTGATGATGTTCAACTGAACAACTGTTATGGACAATAGTGTCTGCCCCTGTGGGTAATGGGCCATAGTTGTTAACTGTGCAAGTCAACACTGACAGACAAGATGTAAGCCATCATAGTGTGTGTTGTGTAATGGGAAGTATGTATATTACATGGCCAATAGCTGGTGGTGGAAGTAATGCCATTATGATGGACATGTGTAAGTCATTGTCTACCACTGGCAGGATGCTCAGGTGAATCTATAATGAAGCATGCCGGAATGCCATAGGTGTGTAATATGGCTACCTGCAATCGGGTCATACATATACCCCCTAATGTCAGGACATGTCCATATGTGGCACCTGTCTGTGTTGTAGCAAGGCAGAACAGTGCAGCTGTGCAGGAAGGTGTTGTGAGATTGTGGAGCTGATGTCTGAATGTATAGGCATGCATATGTGTACATATGTCACATGTAGAATAAAGATATATATATCTATATATATATATATATATGTATATACATATACATATATATATATATATATATATATATATATATGTATGTCTATATCAGCATGTATGTCCAGAAATATACATATACCAATGTGCAGACATATATATATATATATATATATATATATATATATGTGTGTGCACGTATATACATCACATATATCTACACATATATATAGATATACACCTATATGCACGTATATATATATATATATATATATATATATATATATATATATATGCACATATATATAAAAACACTCACACAAACATATATGTATGTAAAGACATGTCCCCTATATTACTACCACAGTGATGTGTGCTATGTGCGAGGCAGCAGCACACATAGCAATACACACAGATATCTACAACTGGCAGTGTGTGCACCATGGACGGGTATGTCACATGTTAGTCCCTTGTTGGCATCATATTGCCCCAGTTTGTGAAGTATGCAATGGAAATATGGGGAAGTATGGCAGGTACACATGTGGAGGTGATCAGGATTGGTAGATATAGAGGACAGTCTACAGGTGTGGTATGCGACACATGTGGTGGGTAAACACCGTGGATGGTGTATGTGGTCTGTGATGTGGATGCCCCATGGGCCCCAATATAGGCACAATGGGAACAAGCCTCCCACCCACTGCTACTCACAACAGCAGTCCATGTCCTGAAGGTGCCTGGTCTGGAGGCTGAACAGGAGGAGCATATTGGCCCTGTGAATGTGTACTGGGTGCCTCCGACTGATGTAGCAAATCCCTCATGTGTCTGTGGAGCCCGGTATGGAACAGACCCTAGACCTGAGCTCAGGGGACAGGAACATGTCTGTGTGTGCCCTGGGGGGGGGGGCAACATCCCCTGGGTGGTTCCACCTGATGGTAGTGCTGTAACAGTACATGAGGAGGCCCCATGTTGGGACACACACGTGATGTGGCCAGGTATCATGGACAGATGGGTCTGGAGAGGTGGATCTGCTGGCCAATAGAACATATACATGTTATTGTGTCACTGTTATAGAACATATGTTGGTAGTAATAATCTACACAATCCCAGTACATGTCCAACAGCATGCATAGATATCCCCAATAATACAGACTCTCCGATGTGCAGCAATCTCAGAGCAGCCATACCACTGGCACATATGTAACCATACTGGCCCTGACAATGGCATGCAGATTAATAGTCTGTAACAGGCCAGCAATGATAGTGTCCACACAGGGAACATGGCTACAATCACATAGCAGAAGGTGTGGTACAATACAATATCTGCCCAACCGGTAGTTAAGCTGTAGCCATACCTAAAGAGTTGTGTGTACAGTCTGTTGAAGCTGATATGGTGGGGGGTGACAGAGATGTGTATTATGAACTGCAGTAACCTTGCCGTATGAGTTGCTCAGACCTGTTTCCATCTTTATGTCTTTCAGCCAAGATGGCACATGCACAGTTGCCCTCATACTCCAATGCTGAGAATGAAGTGTGGATAGCACACATGATCCAGCACTATCCACTGCTGTTTGGCAGTCATGCACATGAGCAGCAGGAGTGGACCGCCCTGTGGAACAACCTAGTCCACAGGGTCAATTATGTCAGACTGCACAACTGCAGTTACGAGAAGGTCTGGCATCACTGTTACTGACTTGCTTCGTAATGCCCGTTGGCATGCTGCTGCAGTCCAGGGGGATCACCTCGCCACATGGGGGTGCCACGCCATCCATCCCCCCGCTGATATGTGTGGAGGAGCTCCTGGCCAGCCTCGTGCACCTGCCCATCCGGACAGCCAACAACCACTGGTCTCCTTCATGGAGGTGGGTGTCACCCACACAAAGGCCGAGGAGCATGCAGGTAAAGACAAAGGGCACATCAGCAGACCACTGTTGTGTAAACATCCGCATTGGTACAGGTAGATCATGCATATCTGACATGTAATGGATATATTGTGTTGCTGCACTGTAGTGATAAACAGATGTCCAGATGTGGTAGTATTGTGGGAATTTCCCACTGATGTATGGTAATACTGCATACAGCCTGTAGCACTGCCACAGGTGTGGCCACTGACATTGCATCTCTCACCCTCTTATATAGGTCCCACCGAGATAACAACAAAGCAGCAGTCTGTAGCTGGTGAGTATGTTTTATACAGATGTTTGCCAACACACCGGGCATGTAATGGTGATGGTATATTCCATGCACACATCTAACACACCTACCCTGAATGCATGCTGTACATGTGCATGTATTGTTGTTGTGAAATGCACGGTCTCACAGAGGTGACCATGACTGGGTATTGGAAGGGTATGTCAGACACCTGCATGATAACTAACATCCTGTCATTGCAGAATGTGTCCACAGGGAGTAACATACTGGTGGTAGACATGGCCTACAGTAGTAACATGTTCTGAACAACACCCATATACAGTGCAACACCAGTGTATATACCTGTAGGACAATGGCAACTGCTGCAGAGATACACTATGGTATAAGGCATTACAGTAGTCCACATTATCAGCTGGGTCTAGGCTGCAATGTGGTGTTCAGTGTATGGGACATTGCAAAGTGACACATGTGTCGGGCTTACTTGTCATGCACCTGCATAAAAGCTGAAGGGGAGGGGGTCTCAGCATGACACACCAGTGCACTGCAGCAGGGATTATAAGGATGGTAGGAATGGCTCTATCTGCACAATCAGGTTCAGGACCTGTGGCAGCCATAACCCTACCCACACAGCAATAGTGACGGCAGTGTGTGAACACCATAGGATGTGCACATGAGTAGACCTTGCAATCATGCAGAATAGGGGGACGTGTAGGGCAGACTGAACATACACTGGCAAATGCAGATGGCCTACGCTGGTATAACCCTGCCAGAAGCAGTGATGGCAGAAGTACACACAAGAGGTGTGATAAACTGTCATGATAAGGGTGCGCACACATATGCCAACATGGTTTGTATGCACTGCGGTCAGCAGCCGCACACCTAACACAATCTGTAGACACTGCATATGAAAGTACAGGACTTATGTCACATACTGAGCTCGTGTACTGCTAAGATATGCGGTGATGTGGTCCCATGGCAGATCAAGGATGTGTGTGTAAAATCAATAAAGGTGTGTACACCCCCCATAGCCACGGTATGCTCTGATGGTTGTCAATGTAAGAGGACTGCAGTGGTCATACATGGTCTGTTGATGTTGACAGCTGTAAATCAGGAATCAGGCATTCACCAATGACAACTGTCCACATATCTTCCCAGGTATGTGTTGCTGAAAAACATAGGTGCTGTGAGAAATAAAGATGACATAACTGACACAGTACTACACATTCCGCAATGGGTTATACACCTGTGAGTTGTGGTGCACAGTACATGGTAGGGTGCAGAACAGGGGCACAGCAATACTGTGTACATGGGTGCAGTGGTATCCAGGGGAAGGGGCATCACCTAGTGACACAGCACATGCATCACACACATGTATACTGTTGCTAGCATAAATTGACTATAGCTGAACTGCATGTTATTTTTATTTTTATTTTATTTATTTTACATTTGTTGACCGGGCTAGTCTAGCTGGATACATGTCCATTTTCAGTAGAGGCCCGAGGAGTTAAGCTCCAGAGTTTAAGAAGAAGTACATTTATGATACAAGAAAGTAAGGGTAACAATATGGGTC